>NC_057795.1:590246107-590530487 GCF_018294505.1 Triticum aestivum
CCCCGCGGACGCGTTCCCGCCGGACGCCCCCGCCACCGCCTGCCGCAGGATGCCCGACCTGTCCGCCGCCAGCGCCGCCGCCAGGTGCAGCGGCGTGATCTGCGCGTGGCCGGCCTCCGACGCCGCCTCGTGCGCCGCCACCAGCGCCTCGTTGGTCTTGTGCGTGAAGTTGTCCGGGTTCATGGCCGCCGCTGCTTGCGCTCACAACCTACAATGGATCAGACAGACTTTGGGTTGGAAGATTGATTGGGAATTTGGGATCACCAAGTGTTTGTGGGATTGCTCTGCTTCTGGAGTTCTGGATTCTGATGGTGTTGGGGGCCGGAGAGCGGCGGGCATAAGAAGGAGGGAGCGGAGAGTTCGCCGGGGGTCTAGAAGGTAGTGGAAGCCGCCGGAAACGGAAGCGGCGAGATGGCACTGGAGTGTTCGTCTGACGCTGTGGGGCCGCGCGCTCTCCTGGCCGTTGGATTGGCAGGGGCGGCGCCTCCGATGCGCGACGCTTGTGCACGCAGTGGATGCGGTTGCTCGGTGTCGGCTTTCTCGGGCCCGGTATCTAGGCGGTAGTGTCTGACCTGTGGGCTAGGTGAGTCCACGGCTGGGTCCCGCGCACCATTTCTGGACTTTTTTTCCGTTCCATCCCACAAGTTCATTGCGGATTCGGTCCAGTCACGAGGTTTTCTCCTGACTCCTGGTGTACCTGGGGCAATGACACGTCCGCGCTGCGAACGCCAGGTGTCAAAATGCTCGGGGTTGCTCGGTCCAAGTGTCAATGCCCAGGGCACACGCACGCTGTGTAGCGGAGTTCAACCAGTAGCTGTTCGGATTAGACCTCTTCCAATGCAAAGACTAGCCACGGTGGGAGTAACTTCGGTAGTAACATCGAATTCAACTCAGCAAATTTGTTTATATGACAGTGAGTTAATGTGGAGAGACGTAATACTAGTAACTTAGCTAGTTACTGTAACATCACATGTCCCAATGCAATATTACCACACTTATGTTACCACACTTATGTTACTACCCACTATTGAGGTAGTAACATAGTCTAGGAATATGTGTATGTTACTACTTCCTCCGTCTAGGTGTGTAAGTCATCTTACGAAAAATCAAATAATCCCAAAACACTTGGGCGCGATGCATTAAATTCTACATCGCTTCTTGTTTCTTGACATATCAACCAATAAGAGATGTGGGGTGTGCATGCTTTTAATGACTTGAGACTACTAAAAACGACATGCAGTGGTTAGTTCATTGCATGCAATGTTATTAATTAGCAAATAAACATTAAGTTCTCTCGTTTTCCCCTCCTCCTTGGTCACGGTGCACAACCTAAGATGACTTAATCACCTAGACGGAGGGAGTACTGTATGTTACTATCCATTGTGGCTAGTCTTAGATGAGGTGCTAAGTGCATTAAATACTTTAACAACTCAAGTTCCAATGGATAGGTGCTTAACTTGTTGCTAAGCACACTTTATTTAATGAGTTAGCACCTAAAATTTTTCATGCATTAACCAAATTGTTTAATTTAAGTGGTTTGCCTAGGTTCTCGCGCTTGGCATTGGTTTTTTCTAGGGTCATCAAAGTACTCTCTCCCCTCCTTAAATGTTGTGACATGTCACTTTTTTGCTTATGTGGCATGCTTAGCATCTGTCCACGATGGAGCACTGGGAAGGGCCTACGCTTGTGTGTTTCGGCCATATTTAAATCATAATTTAAACTAGTAAAATAAAAATATATGTAGCAAAAATATTGTTATTAAAAACAACATTTAAATATGACTAGTAATTGACCAAAAAAACATGACTAGTAATTTTTTTGACATGCACTAATATTCTGCTAATCAAATACGTGGTTAAACTTTAACTCACTGCGATGGGTCAATCCTATCCTTCAAATCCAACACATTAGTTTACGGGCTGATGGGGGCCAGTCCACAGGCAATGATGTGGAAGCCGACCATCCAAAGCTTTCTGTATACATTTTAAATCAAAGTTGAATAGACTAGACAAATTATATCAAACCACGCCTTCTAGCATAGTTTGGACATAATTTACGTAAGACAGGTGATATTTTGACTGTTTAACTAAAAACTAGAAAAAAAACTAGGAGGCTAACTTGTAGTGGACGGCGACCTCGTACGCTTGGCTGACCTGCACCGCCATTGCCGTCCGTGTCATCGTCCCTTTAGTACTGGTAGGGCGCGTGGCCGCCAAGGCAGCCTTGCCTGGCGCTCGCGGGGGAGTCGGTCTGCTTCATTCTGCGTCATGCATAGGGTCGTCGCGGTCGATGCCGCCCCTGCCTGCGGTGCCCACGCGGCGGCCTTGCCCATGCTGGCATTCGCGAAGATATTGCTTAGCGACCATTCCTCACCAATCTTGGCGAGCTCCTCGTCGAAGTGGCGGCAACGCCACGCGGGCGTCTCCGCGTTAGTGACAGACTGGTCGAGAGCCTTGGCCGCCACCGAGTTGGGACCGTTGCGGGCCCAGGCCGGCGCCTCGTCCGACTTGGCGAACTTGGAGCGGCGGGCCGCATTGCGCCGCTCCTGTCGCGCCGCCTAGCTCATCGTCCTGTCCTCAATGAAGACGATGGCCCGCGATGACGAGGAGCCGCCGCCACCACCGAGGTAGTGGAGGATGAGTCTATGTTCCTTCGGGATCATGGGTGAGGGAGTCCTGAACTAAGGGGTCCTCGGACAGCCGGACTATATCTTTGGCCGGACTGTTGGACTATGAAGATACAAGATAGAAGACTTCGTCCCGTGTCCAGATGGGACTCTCCTTGGCGTGGAAGGCAAGCTTGACGATTCGGATATGAAGATTCCTTTCTCCATAAACCGACTTTGTACAACCCTAGCTCCCCCAGTGTCTATATAAACTGGAGGGTTTAGACTTCTAGAGTTTAGTCACAATTATCATAATCCCATAGGCTAGACTTCTAGGGTTTAGCCATTACGATCTCGTGGTAGATCAACTCTTGTAATACTCATATTCATCAAGATAAATCAAGTAGGAAGTAGGGTATTACCTCCATAGAGAGGGCCCGAACCTGGGTAAACATCGTGTCCCCCGCCTCCTGTTACCATTAGCCTTAGACGCACAGTTCGGGACCCCCTACCCGAGATCCGCCGGTTTTGACACCGACATTGGTGCTTTCATTGAGAGTTTCTCTGTGTCGTCGAAGATAGGTTTGATGGCTCCATCAACCATCTACTACAATGCAGTCCAGGAGGAGACCTTCCTTCCCGGATAGACCTTCTTATTCGGCGGCTTCGCATTGCGGGCCAACTCGCTTGGCCGTCTAGAGCAGATTGATAGCTACGCCCCTGGCCATCAGGTCAGATTTGGAAGCCTGAATTTTGTGGCCGATATCCGGGAGACTTGATCTTCGACGGATTCGAGCCCATGACGGCTGTCCTCGACCACCACGATGAACATGACCTAGATCTATCATCTAGCCGCAGGAGCTAGCGCCTGTGACCGCCCTGGCCCTAGAGCCGGAGCGGACTGCGTCGTCCAAAGATGGGAAGCTCAACCCCACCGCAGAGGCCGCAAATTCAGCGGCGCTCGAGCCGCACACAGACCCAACATCAGGTTGGGCTTGTGTTACCGGAACCTCAGACTCGTCTCCGGCCATGGGTCCCGGACCGTGTGCACCCGCGTCCATCGATCCTGATTGGGCGCCAATCATGGAGTTCAGCTCCGCAGACATCTTCCAGCACTTGCCTTTTGGCGACATATTAAACTCATTGAGGTCCCCCTCCTTGTCAGGAGACCCTCGGCCAAGCTATGTCCAGCTCGAGTAAGAAGCGGACAACGAAGAACTACGTTCCCCACCCACCACCCACTTCATTGCCACCATCGAGGACTTAACTGACACGCTCGATTACGGCTCCGAAGACATCGACAGTATGGACGACGATGCTGGAGAAGAGCAGGCACAAAAACCACCACCTTTAGGGCAGTGGACAGCTACATCGTCATACGATATATACATGGTGGACACACCAAAGAAGAATGAGGCCGACGGTAACAACAGCATGCCCGTCGATGAACCTCCCAAGCACCGGCGTCCCAAGCACCGACCTTGATCCGGGACAAAGAAAAACAACAACATTGTTGCAGACGGCGACAATAATCTGAACCAAGCCGATGACCCCGCAGACCCAGCGCTGGAGCAGGGCACGCGAGAGTAGGGCTGGGCATATAACCCGAAAACCGATGTACCGAACCGAATTAACCGGCACCGAAGCCGAATTCACCGAAACCGAGAACTTCGGTAGTATGTTCGGTTTGCATTTGTTGAAAACCAAAATTAGTCCGGGGAGTTCGGGTAATATCCCTTGATTACCCGAATGGACCGAAAACCGAGTAATCATAAAGGTCAGACCTGCGCGCCTGTTCCTTACCTGTTTCTTACTCAAGTGCTCTATCGCAAGAACATGGACAGTCTATTTTCTACATTGTCGCTATAAGTGCACGAGTCCCACAGTCTTGTCGGGAGGTGGTAAACCTGACCGACTGAGCCACCATCGCTATAAATTTTGTGTAAAAGAGAAGTAGTACTCCCTCGGGTAGGTACTTCACCTAGTGAGCCCCACCACTAATTTTACAGAGTTGCTCGGGAGAAGCAATCGGATGGAGTAGCCAAGGAGGCACTGTACATCAGAATAAAGTATACCAGCTCCTGCTAATGGTACGTGCACTGTAGATCCCGACTAGAGGCAGCGATTCCAGCTATTATTAAATATATCTCGGTGCTGTTCGGTCGAATCGATGACCGAACCGAAATTTCGGTGCAAATAAACTTCGGTCAGCTAGTTTTCCATTGACCGATTGGTCAGTATTTTGGTAGAACCGGAATTTTCAATACACCGAGAAACCGACCTGATCGGTTCGGGGGAACCGAATGCCCAGCCGTACGCGAGAGGACGGCGAACACACCCCGAAGCCTCACTCTGAAGAGGAGATCATTAGTCCTGGCCATGGGAAGCCCGGCCCGGCCGGCCCCGCCCGAAAAAGCCCGACCCGGCCAGCCCGGCCCGACCCGGCCCGGCCCGACGCTGCCCCCGGGCCGGGCTCGGGCCTAGTTTTTGAGCCCGAAGGTCGGGCCGGGCCGGGCCTGGGCCCGTCATTTTTGCAAATTTCTGAAGGTTGGGCCGGCCCGGCCCGAAGCCCGACGGGCTTTTATGTGTTCGGGTCGGGCTCGGCCCCAGAAACACATGCCCGATGGCTGGGCCGGGCCGGGCCTGGGCCTGGGTTTTTTGTGTCGGGCTTAGCTAGGCCCAGCCCGAAGCCTGGCCCGGCCCGAGGTTTGGCCAGGTATAAGCCTGGGCGACGACGAATTCATCATCCCAGAAGAACCATTAGAACAAAGAACGCCTCCATCAAAGGCTTATCTCCACTACAAGGAGCCTGAAAAAGCATAAGCAGGCACATGAAACACTCAATGACAGATGGAACGAAGTGCTAGACACCGAGGAAAAATACGGCGGTAATAGCTAAACAAAGAGCTATCCCAAACGTAAGCTGCTGCCCGGATTCGACGACGAGGCTATCGTGCCTATCTCGCTGAAAAACAATACGACTGACTGGCCGGACCGACCACCTCGCAGTCGCGACAGAGCGACTAGCAATGCTGTACATAATCCCGCGCCCCCTCCCCGCAAAGGAAGGAAGGCTGCGGCCCAGGACAAAAAACACGATCTACATGAGGACCTGGACAAAAAAGCTGGCAAAACTAGGTCCATCTATGGATCCAAGGAACGTGCTCCTACACGGGATCATGATCATCAAATAAAATACGCCGGCCACTTACCAGCTTGGAACCAATATCAGACAATGCAACCATTGGACCAAATCCACGACACAGCCAGATACAGGGGTGCCGCACACCCCCTATGCTTCACCGATGAGGTACTGGAACATGATTTTCCAGAAGGGTTCAAACCTGTAAACATCGAGGCATATGATAGAACGACGGACCCCGCGGTTTGGATAGAAGACTTTATTCTTCACATCCACATGGCTCGCGGAGATGACCTCCACGCCATTAAATATTTACCCCTCAAGCTAAAAGGACCAGCTCGGCACTGGTTGAAAAGCCTCCCCGAAAATTCCATCGGAAGATGGGAAGAACTTGAGGATGCCTTCTGGGCCAATTTCCAAGGGACCTATGTCCGGCCTCTGGACGTTGATGATCTAAGCCACATAATCCAACAACCCGGAGAATCAGCTCGTAAGCTTTGGAACAGGTTTCTCACTAAGAAGAACCAAATTGTCGACTTTCCGGACGCCGAAGCTTTAGCGGCCTTCGAACATAGTGTCTGGAATGAATGGATGGCCAGACACCTCGGCCAGGAAAAGCCAAGGACAATGGCCGCCTTAACTACACTCATGACCTGCTTTTGCGCGGGCGAAGATAGCTGGTTAGCACGTAGCAGCACCAGTGATACCAGCACATCCAAAGTCAGGGATGGCAACGGAAAACCACAACGCAACAAAAACAAACGGCGGAACAATGAAGAAAGCCCGGACAATATAGCGGTAAACGCCGGATTCAGGGGATCAAGACCAGGTCAACGGAAGAAGCCATTTAAAGGCAACAAGGACAGTCCATCTAACCTGGACAAAATCCTAGACAGGCCCTGTCGGATTCACGGCACTCCCGATAAACCAGCTAATCATACCAACAGAGAATGTTGGGTCTTCAAGCAGGCCGGCAAACTCAACGTTGAACACAAAGGGAAGGGACCTCAGAGCGAAGACAAGGATGAACCTCGCCAGCCGAACACGGGGTGACAAAAGAAATTCCCACCGGAGATCAAAACAGTCACTACAAAAAAAATACACTACCGTGATGATACGTGTTTGTCATAGTAGGTCGCGTTTTCTGTCATGCATGTACATCCATGACGATTTTATGACAGAATCAAGATAGTCATACTTGTGCTGTAATAGAAGTGTCACAGAAGTGCTTTCATCAAGGGTGACCGACACGTGGCATCCACCGTAATGGAACGCCATTAAGCTATCAGGTCCCATTTTGGACCCGATAACCCGTTAACAGCCCGGACCAATGGGGATTTTCCATGTGTAAAATCATCATTGGCTGGAGGAAACACGTGTCAGCTCCCCGTTGGCACAGGTGTCACTCATCCAATGGCCGAGATGCGCCTATGTAATGTTGACACGTGGACCAGCCCAAAAGTGGCCCATAAAGTTTAAATGTGCCGGCCCAACTAAAGGGCCACAAGATTCTGCGGTCCATAATGGGCCGGCCCAGCAAAAGGCCCACGAGATTTTGCGGGCCATAATGGAGTGGTCCAGCTAAAGGCCCACAAGTTTTTGCCGGCCATAATGGGCCGGCCCAGCTAAAGGCCTGCGAGGTTTTGCGGGCCATAACGGGCCAGCCCAGCTAAAGGCCCCCAAGAATTTGCGGACCATAATGGGTCGGCCCAGCTAAAGGCCCACGAGATTCCGCCGCCCATAATGGATCGGCCCAGCTGAAGGCCCAAAAGATTTTGATGACACTAGTAGGCCGGCCCATTGACAGGCTGCCATGTTTTGGGCCAAATGCCGGCCCATATTTGATCCGGTCCATTAACAGCCTGCCACGTTCCGGACCTAATAGAGGCCCATATGAGATCTGGCCCGTTAAAAGCCTCCCACGTTTTGGGCCAAATTACAGCCCAGATCAGGTCCGGCCCTTTGAGAGGCTTTGGGCTAAATTATGGCCCATATCAGATTCGACCCGTCAACTGGACGCTATGCTTTTGGGCCCACTTGATAAAGGGCCATTTAGTAATTCGGCCTGATATTAGTTTCGGCCTGTTAAAGGCCCGTTTAACATTTCAGCCCTATATATATTTTGGCCTGTTAAAAGCCCGTCATATAGTTGGGCCTAACTACGGCCCCGTTTGCATCCGGCCTGCTCATAGCTGATAATCTGATTAGGGCAAACAAGGACCAAGACAATTTTGGCCTGTTATAAGCCCATGATTTGATTGGCACAGTCATGGGCCGGGGTCTATTATGGCCTGCTGCCGTCCCGTGAGCTGTTCGGCATGTTTCAGGCCTAACCTACTTTTCGGCCTCCTAAAAGCCCATTGAGTTTTCCTGGGAAAATAGGGCCAACGGTTTACTCGGCCTATTAAAGGCCCGAATCTACTAGTGGACCAATTTACATTTAGGCCTGTTAACGGACCAAGATGACGGGGCCCATGATGCGGATCATACATAGTGATTTGCATGACAACCCGATTATGTACCGCAATTTTACGGTTTGGCTGGTTTACTGCGAAGACAGGATATATATACAGTAAAATAACTGCATCATCGTGAATAAGAAAAAACCCTAGACTATACAATAAAGAACTTACGGCATATTACATCCACTAGGCATCAAAGTTCGCCACTATGATAATAAAGCACAAGCAGACAACAGATTACATACACTGAGCATCAAAGATCGCCACCAGTGCAATTAAACACGCCAACAAAATAATATACAAAACTGACAACACTTCAATAGAGTTCAAGAAAGGTTAGCCCTGCTCGAAAGCTGCAGCGCAAGCAGCTGAGCAAGCTGATGAGACTGTATTTGTTTGACACTTATTTCCTCCTCACCCTGAAAGATAAACAAGCAGACAGATGACATGTTTTGCACAATAAGTATCAATGTTGACAATTCATCACATTTCTTACTGACGAATAAAGTAACATAGTTTAAAATAGTATTAACACAATATGGTATTGTTCAGGTCAAGACATGGCAGGAAATGACATTGTGAAGGAGTTGGCAGCTTCACGACACCACTGGATTATAGATCAAGAACTCATAAGTATCAATGGTAAGTCTGCTATCAATTTACCCATTTCAGATTGGAAAAATAAGATCACTTGCTCTGTATAGTTTAATTTACATGGCATGAAGAAGGAACTTGGTTGTACAACTGAAAACTTAAATTGAGAAGGACAAACTTTTGTTTATGAACTACATAATAAACTTTAAACATGCAATTTGATGCAAACACCAAAAATAAACAGCTGTTGCAGTCATGCCTAACCAAATATACACAACAAAGTTTGAAGGCTTGAGAAGGATAAACTTACATTATTGGTGAAGGCAGGCTCTATAAAGCCCTTATCCATTCTGATGGGGGGGGGCAATTCAAGAAGTTTACCACAGAATCTTCTTCATAAGCATTGCCTTTATTCTACATTTTGTTAAGAGTAAATATAGATGTGACAATATAAGAAAAAATGGAGAATATTTAAGATAAGATGAAGAGTGATGCTACATAACCAAGTAGCTATAAATGTAAGTACATCAATACAGGCAAAAGGTACAGCCAAGGGCAATGCAGAGCTAAACTTCTTCAGTACCATCGGTGTTATCCAACCATATGGTAAGAGTAAATATAGATCTGCTGTGTAGAAAATGGAGGGCAAAGGAAAATAAGCTGCAGACTGATGGTACATGAACAACTACCTGTCAATATAAGTACACTGATAAAGGACAGCAGGTACTTACAAGAACAATGTAGAGCTAAAAAAATTCATTGGCATTGGATATATTCTACACTAATGTAACCATTCATACAGATCAGATAATTTGGTGCGAACAATTGATAAGCAAGCTATCATGTATACTGCTGTCACATAATGAACCAGGTATGTATGCAAGTACAGTGATACAGGACAACAGGTACTAACAAGAGCAAAGCAGCGGGCAACATATTTGCGATATCCTGTCGTTCTTTTCAAACCGGAATTCTTTTTCGAGCAGATTTCCTGCAAAAAAGATCCGTAAGGCACATGCGGAAAAGTAGAAGTTCAAATTGTCATGCGATATCATAGACAGTACCTCATCCTCGGAACGAGACCAGTGCATAACAAGGTTTTTCCATTCAATGTCTTCTAAATTTAGCACAGGAGACTTCACCGGAAATTCGTTTATAGACTTGCCATCAAAGTGTGATTTCCTCAGGTAACACCGATACTGCTGCAATGCTTCCTTGAAAAGCGCAAGCAAGCTTTGCTCGTCATGACCATCCAGATTGACCCTGGCCTACTTACAACAATGTAATGTAAATCATTGATGTGTTCAGTCAGCAGAAAACAGGAAAATAATCACCATGAATAATAGCACTTACACTTAAGTGGGACAAGAAGATGTGAAAATGGTGTTTGTCTTCACTATAATCTTCCCATGATGGGAATATATGCACGTAGTCCCTAACAACATTGAAAGCATTGTCTTTTAAACTGGGAATAACTGGAATGGGGTTCCAATCTACAGGAATTGGCCGTCTCTGCAGTTGGGATAGGTCTTCGGCCGGTGGACTTGCTGTACTTTTTGCTGGAGTGAGATTTTTCTGTGGTACGGCTGGTGCTATGGCAACTGAAATCGGCATACCTTTTGCTGGAGTGTAGGTCCTGTGTGGTGGGGCTAGTGGTGTGGCCAGTGAAGTATGGGTATAGTCTGCTGGAGTCGGTCCTACATTTTGTGTCACTGGTTATACATCCAATATAAGTGGGGTGTTGTCTGATTTCTCCGGCACAACCATGTTTTTCAAGGACTTTGCTGGTGTTCCTTCAGGTTCGGCAATCACCCTCTTCCTTTTTGATGTCTGATGCACAAGAACAACATTTGAGTGGAAAAATATGGTATGATGACAGATGGAATATGTATTGATAATGGATGGGCATGGCATCTCAACATATATGATGAGTAAACTAAGCAGATGGTGGTGCAACAAAGTAGAAGAAATGCAAGACAACATATGCAAGATACGCGCAATCAATAAAACCTTGCCAAATTATAACAAGCACCTTGATGGGTGAACATGAAAGGCCATCTGCCTTTGACTCCTCGAGGTTAGAATAGTCATTAGGATCATATTCTGAACAAGAATCTACAGGTGTGGAGCGTATGAGTTTCATTGCATCCAGAATGGCACTCAATGCCTTGGTGCCAATTTTGTAAGTCATTGCAGTGTTCCACAATATTCTTCTGATGTGCGGATTCTGATATTCACTGTTATTACGTATAATATATGAGAACCATGAAAACATAAATAGTTGTGAGATTATCTTTGTAATGCAGATGATATTCTAATATAGGGGCGCCCCTGTAAACACTTGTGTGCTATCACTGGATTCTGATGAGAGAGCTCATGTGTGCTGTAATATGGTGCATGCATTTATAATCTGGCACAAGTACACAAAAAAATAGGCTCCAGAAGTAAGGATAGTTGGAAGATGATAGGTTCATAATATACTGTATAGAGAGTTTATTGCCAAACCATGATAACAAGAGCACACAACAACTAGGCAGATCATAGTGTACATAACAGGGGTACACCATAACCACGATATATAAATCAGGAAAGTGGAACTGGCTTGAAAATACGGTGTTGTATTGCCGCTAGTAATTGAAAGCCTATCGATCACGTACATGCCAGCTCTATCATCTGTTGACTGCAGATGTCCCTGCGCCCCTTCCTGACAAGGAACATACTGTACGTACTAAATACAGAATAAACAAAGAGGAACATGTTAAAGAACAGAAGAGGAAGCATATTCTTGAGGTTCCGCTTCATTGCATACAATGTTGGTTGCCCACTCATGATGAATCACAGCGCCCAAAGAAATGCAATTCCATGCTGTCTCTCTATATGTGGCAATTTTGAACAAGAGTCATTAGGATCATATTCTGAACAAGAGTCAACAGGTGGGGAGCGTATGAGTTTCATTGCATCCAGAATGGCACTCAATGCCTTGGTGCCAATTTTGTAAGTCATTGCAGTGTTTAGCTTCAAGAGTGGACTGCTGCTAGTGCGACACAAAGCAGCTACACAGATCATAGTGTAGATATAACGGGAAAACCTTAAGCATCAGAGTAAAATCAGCAAAGTGGAACTTGCTGGAATATATGTGCTAGTATTGCCGGTACGGCTAGAAAGGCTTCGGATACCAGCTCTCTTCAAGTGAAGGTGCGGTACTGTTAATATCAGTGTAACTCTCAAAGGCGACACAGCTCCCCGCATTTCCTTGCTATTCTTATAGGATTCAAGTGGGCAGGCCACTACAAATCCTATTCCTATGTTTACAAAATCCTACGAATCAAAGAGGCTCAAAGTGTCCATCACAACCGACCGTATAGACCTCTACACTGCAAATGTCCCCGCTCATCTTCAGTACAAGGAACATACTGTACTACTATCATACTCCCTCCATTCCAAAATATAAGTCTTGGTAGAGATTTCCACTATGGATCACATACAGATGTATCCAGATACATTTTAGAGTGTAGATTCACTCATTTTGCTCCATATCTAGTCCATGGTGGAATCTATACAAAGACTTGTATTTAGGAACGGAGAGAGTACATATTAAAGAAGAACGGAAGAGGAACATGGTAAAGAAGAGCAAGCAGATTTTGGATAATAAAATGTTGGTTGCGCAGTGCCCACACATGATGAACCATAGCGCATTAAGAATGCAACTCCAAGCTGTCTGTCGACCATTTCAGGCGGTTGGATGAAGATCCTACGTCTCCTAACCTTTTTTCTTCCTTGTCTCTGATTCTTCCCATACAGAACACCGCACGGGCCGCCGGCCGGACCACCGGCCCCCACCGCCTGTGTTCCTCCGCCACCGCCACCCCCACCCCGCCCCCACCCCACCCACGTCAAGTTTTCTTTGTTCGGCAAGGCCCCACAACCACCCGAGCCCCTTCGTTTGCACCGGAGAACTCCAGCACGCTTTGAAAAATCGGCTGACCCAATTTTGCAATTTAGTCTACTGTGATTTAACTAGTGTGGAATATAAAAGGGGAAAATCATAAGCATTGGGAGTATAGTGTTGAGCATGCCATGGCGGATCTGAAGGTGCAAACCGAACAAAGGCAACTTCGCAACCAAGACAAGAAATCAGAGTAAAGCAGTGGCGATCTATTTTCTTGCTGCGATAAATAAGTTGAGCATATACGAAAGAGTACCGCCTCTGGTGCGGCGCCGTGTATGCGTCTGCTGAGAATTTGACAGTGCTGCGGTAGCGATGGCTGTCGGCAGCATGGAAGCAGATCTAGGAGGGTAGACGGTGGCGCGGGGCTAGGTGGACGGGACGGTCGTGGGAGTGGCGCCGGCAAGGTGGACGATGGCGGGGATGAAGCGAGAGGACGGGATGCAAGGATTCCGGTCCGAAGCCGTGGATGAGAGAGGTCGATCTCTTGTAATGGACGACGACGTCGGGGTATCAACTCCGGCATGGTGGAGGAGGACGGCGGTGGATGGGGTGGCGGACAGAGGAGGCTGGGGTGGAGAGGGTGTTTTGGCGCCCACGGAGTACGAATGGGGAAAAGGGAGGTAGAGAGGAAGGGGGAACCATGTATTTAGGGCGCGCTTGTCTCAAATGCGTGGAAATTTACAAACTTAGCCCCCGTTTCAAATTTCCTACATCACAACAATATTAGTCGGTTAGGGATAGGACGGTAATCTCGCATACACCAAATATTTGCCGACGAGAGTTTGTTTTTGGCACCCACCGTTTATGAATATGAATCGGGGAGGGAGTCGATTTCGGCCGAGGACACACTGTGTTTTGGCGCCCACCGTGTATGAATCCGGGTGAGAGGCGGTTACGTCACATTTGGGTGAAATTACAAACCTACCCCTATCGAAACCTATAGAAATCCAGCAGATAGGCTTAGCGTGGCAGGGATAGGCAGTAGTAATTTCCATCTCATAGATTTTGGTTTCGGGCGGTTACTACGACTTTCCCCGCTTCGTTCAAATTTTGCAGAGCGCACGTTAACCATGCCAACTCAATTCGAATCCCATTTGTATTCTATTTTTTCGGGCGGGATCCATTTTCAATTGGAATTAAATTCTATACACATCATTTTTTATATATACTTTCAAAAGCACAACACCATTTATACATAAATATGGTTTACAAATGGCATGATCTTAGATTCATAAGGTTGTATCCATCAATTTGGATTTTCAAATATTTGAAACCACTTTATGTTGAAATCCAATGTATGCATTCCTCGCTAACTGTCTCCAATTAATGTGTGTTTCATGCGGTTTTTTTTACTTCTCAAACATGTATAATGTGTTTCACACACGCAACATATAGTGTAATCCCGTTTAGACATTAATTGCATATAAACCATGCATTGTTTGTAATTAAAGAATCTATGGATCACCAATATTGGTAAACTATATAACATTACACGTGTGCCCAAATTCAAATGAATATGCATGTTTGATACACCAATTTGCACTATGATACTATCGATGTCGTGATCTCCAGTTTAAATATTTGAATCCCCTTTAATCCATATATTCGTCTCATATAGCTATCACTCATGCTTATATAGGACTATCTCTCTGGACCTATACACGTTCATCGTCTCTCAGGTATCTCGCGTGCTACCTGTATGTCGACAATGATCTTTTATCTTCGTAACACACTGCCGGTACTCCCTCCCTCGACCTTCATCACTCTATCTCTCTCTAAGTATATCTCTCTCCCTGCTATGTGTCTCTAACTATGATTCTCCATGTGGAATCTCTTTCAATCACACAACACAAAACTTTGTATCCCGGGGTCTCATTTCTCTCTACTATTCCCATGTGTGCCACTCGCACACCCCTCATACAGAGATGTCTTTTGCTCCTTAGATATGAGAACCTACAACTCTTCCTCTTAAATATCTCTTTCTCACACACAAACACAAACTCTGTCTCCTAGGGTCTCATATTTCTCCACTGTTCTCTTGTATGTCGCTCACACACACTCTCTCCCTAGAGATATCTTGCGTTCCCTCATATGTCTCTCTAGCTATCATTCTCGTTGTGAAATATCTTTCTCTCTCGTAGACACAAAACTCTGTCTCTCGGGATCTCATTTCTCTCTGATATCTGTTTGTATGTGACTCACATGCACCCTCTCTCTATCTCTCTCACACCCACACACATAACTCAGCCTTCTGATGCACTCGACTCCTATCTCTAACGCACACTAGCTAGCATCTTTATCTTTCTAGTTATCTGTTTCTCCATCAACCTTCTTTCTCGCCCTCACTCTTGCTTCCTATCACGCACACTACATATGTTTCTCTCTACATGCAGTCAAGTGCCCTCTTTTTATCTTTCTCTCACACACACATATATAACTTCACCCTCTGAACCACCCGGCGGTCATCTCCAACACTCAAACTAGCGGATGTCCCTCTAGCTAGCATCTCCATCTCTGTATCTATTTGTAGTTTCTCCATCAACATTTCTTTCTCGCACGGAGTCTTGCTTCCTATCACCCACACTATATATGTCTCTCCATACATATGAATTTATAGGTTGATCTCTTTTGCACAATCGTTGTGCCTCACTCCCTCTGCTCACCATAGATGCATGCTCCAGCCCACGCCACTATCTCTTAAAGACAAAAACACATGCTCAATTGTCGGGCCTTCTTCCTTGCATTCTCACATGCATGCATATTGTCATACCGATCCGTCTCTCCCATGTCGTTGATCTTACGACTTATGTTTTCTTTCTTTTATCTCAATCTTGCGCGCGCGCACACACACACATCCCATGTATACATGTATACCTTTCACACATGCATGTTCAATGTCTCTATGTCTCCATACGTAGTTAATTACCCTCAACCCTAACGCCACATCGAATTGTTCTCCTCTTGTGTGCACATAACTTCCGCCTGGATGGATAAAACACACACTCACACTTAACAATCTCCTTCTAGCTACCCCCTCCCACTCTTCCCCTATATCCCCGAAACAAATAAGACTGTCCCTTTGTTTAATTCCCGCCTACATGCACCATCGGTATATAGTAGTCTTCCTCGGTGTCTCTCAAACAAACACGTTCTCTCGATGTCGACTCCTCTCACGCACACACACCTTCTCTTCCCTCTCTACGGGTGTCGGGGGGATGAACCCCGGGCAGGCAACGGAACCCGGATCCTCTTCAAAAATAGTGGGGCCCATAGCGCCCCTCGAACCGGCATGCGCCTGGCCGGGTCGCTCGACCCGGCAAGGCCCGCAACCCGGCCAAACTCTCCGACCCGGCAAGGTACATCGACCCAGCCTCAGCAATTGGCGCAAGGCAACCGAACCTGGCACGACCAAGGCTTCCCCAACAAGCCGACCCCCCGTGGCGTGAGCACGAAATCCAACCACGGGTCAAGCTCCCATCCCATTCAGGCCGTACAATGGGATGAGACCTCAATCACCGATGCCCAAGACAACAGTGCTTCCACCCATGCCTATGGTCAGTCGGAGCATGGCAACAATGCCCCTTACCTACCCGCTGACCGGGGCTCGCGTGGCAATAGTGCACCCGCCCTCACCGTGACGATAGCAAGCGGCAACCTGATGGAGAGCACTGTACGCGACTTCGGCCACACCCCGATGATCGACAAGATGACGCACAGTCCCCCTAGGCACGCAGGGCCCGTACCTAGGGGAACCCGGCGAACCACAAGCCCTCAGCAGGACCCAGTCCGGTATCCCGGACACCGGCAATACGGACCCACCGACTCGGTGTATTACCGTTGTAGCCCTGGGCGGGTTGATCTATAAAACCCCCTAAGAACCCGTGCCTACAGGGCATGAGCAGCATAATGTACAAGGTAGCATGTGAGAAACAGATACAAGGGACAAGCAAGCAAGCCTAGGACTAGCCACCAAACCGCAACCCCGGAGAGAAGGAGCAGCCCAAGCCTTGTCCAGCTTCCTTCCTCTTCCAAACAGCTCCAGGAGCAACATTGTACTATTGATCATCCAACTACACTCGGCAGGACTAGGGGTATTATCTCTCCGGAGAGCCCCGAAACTGGGTATGTCCGGCGTCCCGCGCCCGCTCATGCCAACCTCGCCTTTGGAGCCCACCAGCGCCCTCGAGCCTCCTCCTCTCTTTAGCCATCCCTTGGCATCTGCCGTACGCCCACCATGACAGTTGGCGCCCACCGTGGGGCAGCTCGGGGAGCTGGCAGGAGCATGCTTTAGACGGGGCCCTTCTCCTACACCAACGAGTCCGTCGCGCTGGCGGACGATGTTGTCAGCGCGCTTGCCGCCTCCTTCGCTGCGCTGCACATCTCCGATGCGTTCGTGGTCGATGAGTACCCCAACAAGGTGCTCAGCTACTCTGACTCTCCCCTCTCCCTCGGCGGTGGCATTGCTGCCGGGGCGATGGACGTCCATGTGGAGGTTTTCGTCACCAGCGAGGGCGCCTCCTCCTCGTCGAGCAAGATGAGGAAGGCCGCGGAATCCAGGGCCGCTGCGGAACGGACCGAGCCGTCCTATCCGCTGCGCGCCGCGATGCAGAGCCTCCACATCCCCATCAGCACCGACATCGACGCCACCAACACCACCGAGGCCCAATCTCAGCTCGAGGAAAGGCGCCAGCAGATGCTGGACCTGTCTGAGACGCTCGCCGCCACCAAGCGTCGCCTGGAGGCCGCTTAGATGGAGCACGACGCCGCCCACGGGTTAGCGCTTGGCGTGGCCGAGCCAAGCCGGGTCATCGATGTGCATACCCGGGGAGGAGCGATCGGCCGGGCCCTCGGCGCCGTCCGAACCGTCTATGAGACCCTAGTGAAGAACATGCTCATTGCGGAGGCAGCCACGGTCGGCCTGGACCAGCTCGCGGGTGAGGAGCTGAAAGAGCGCATCGGGCGGATGCACGAGCTCCTCCACGCTGCCAACACCCAGTAGGATCGCCTCAACCAGCTCGCCAAGCCGGCGGGATCCGGCTCCGCCCGCCTTGGCGGACACGATGAACTTCTGCACACGGCTTCCTCGCCGCCCGGCGAGGCGCACTTCGGCCAAGCCCGGACTCGGCGCAACCCGGCTGCCACAGCAGCCGACGTCCTGGGCAATGAACCCGCCGCGGAGACCCAGCATGGACTCGGCCAGCATGGCCGGCGTCCGGCTCCAACCGACCTGGCCCCTCGGGGCCTGGCCACCAGTCGACTCGGCCCGTGCGCCATCGACGACGCCGACGCTCGCCACCGCCTCGATCAGCTCGCTCGCTCCCTGGAGGTGGAGGAGAGCGGCGCTATCGGGCCGGCGTGCTTCGGCCCACGCATCCGGGGGGAGCCCTTCCCCAAAGGGTTCATGCTCCCCCGTGACACCTCCAAGTACAACGGGACCGTGAAGCCAGAAGATTGGCTCACAGACTATACCACGACCATTGGCATCACCGGTGCCAATCGCCGTCTCGCTGTGCGCTACGCACCGCTCATGCTCCAGGGGTCGGCCCGCACATGGTTGAACAGTCTGCCGATGGGCAGCATCAACGCATGGGTCGACTTCGAGGAGGCCTTTGTACGCAACTTCACGGGGACCTGCAAGTGACCCGGTCGTCCTAGCCAGCTCGCCATGTGCGTGCTGGGGCCGACGGAGACCGGTCGCGAGTACCTCGCACGCTGGACCGAGCTCCGAAACAGCTGCGAGGGTGTCCATGAAGTCCAGGCAATCCAGTACTTCGTCAGCGGGTGCTGAGACGGCACCCTCCTCAAGCAGAAGCTCTTACGCTTCGAGCCGGCCACCATGGCCGCACTCATGGTGACGGCGGACAAGTACGCCAACGCCGACTCTACCATGAAGGTCCAGGTGGCGTTGGATGAAGCCGGCAAGGCGAAGCCGGTTCCTCCCCCGAAGTCGGCTGGCGAAAGCAGTCGATAGCAGCATCACCAGAACAACAAGCGCAAGGCCGACCAGCCGGTGCAGCGTCACGACAACCGGCTTGTCGCGGCCACCGAGCCGACGGACCCGACGGCGAAGCGCCGGCAGACCGGCAAGATGGTGTGGCAACCCGCCATGAGTTTCGAAGAAATGCTCGACGCCCCATGCAAGCACCACAGCGGCGCAAGACCCTCCACGCACACGCTTCGGCAGTGCGCCATCACCAAGCGCATCATGAGGGGAGACGTCCCACCCCCTCCGGCTCCGGCTCCGGCTCTAGGCGCGGGACAGCCGCCTCCGCCTCCACCACCACCTCCCGCTGGCGGTGCGATGCGCAAAGACGCCTACCCGGACCAGAACGCGGCCTACGTCGTCTTCACCAGGCTTGGCGATGACAAGCACAGCGAGCACCTCCTTCGGCAAGAGGTGAACACCATCGTCCAGGCCCAGCCGGAGTTCATGCACTGGTCGGATCGCCCGATCACCTGGACTCGGGAGGATCACCCGGCAGTCATGCTGAGTTCGGGTGGTTACGCCCTCATCCTCAACCCCACCATCATCACGCGGTGCACATGCAAGTTCTCCCGAGTCCTCATTGACGGCGGCAACAGCATCAACATCCTCTACCGCGACATGATGACCAAGCTCGGCCTTAAGGCCGAGGACCTGGAGCCGACCCGAACAATCTTCCACGGCATCGTGCCCGACCTCTCCCGCTATCCCATTGGCCGGGTCCGTCTCGATGTCCTGTTCGGCGACAGCAGCCACTTTCGACGCGAACCGATCTGGTTCAAGGTGGTGAACCTGTCCAGCGCGTATCACGCATTGCTGGGCCGGCCCGCGCTTGCCAAGTTCATGGCGGTTCCCCACCGGCGACTACCACAAGTCCCTGGAGTGCACCCGAGACGGCGCCAAGTTGGTTGAGTCGCTGGTAATTGCCGAGGAGCGGCGCCAGCTCGACCGGATCGTCGCCCTGGCAGGCGAGGCCTCCGCTGCGTCGATCCCGACCCCGGACCTGGCCGACGAGGCCGCCTTCAAGCCCTCCAAGGATACCAAGAAAGTGAAGCTCAACCCGGAAGACCCCAGCTGCAGCAAGTATGTTGTCGTAGGCGCTCGCCTCGACAGCAAATAGGAAGGCGAGCTCATCGACTTCCTTCGTGAGAATCGGGATATCTTCGCATGGACCCCCAAGGACATGCCGGGTATCTCGAGGAAGTACGCCGAGCACAAACTTCACGTCCGCAAGGACGCCAAGCCTATCCATCAACCCCTACAATGATTTTCCGAAGAGAAGAGAAGAACCATTGGTGAAAAGGTTGCCAAGCTTTTGGTGGCCGGCTTCATAATGGAAGTGTTTCACCGCGAGTGGCTGGCTGATAACCCACAAGTATAGGGGATCGCAACAGTTTTCGAGGGTAGAGTATTCAACCCAAATTTGTTGATTCGACACAAGGGGAGCCAAAGAATATTCTCAAGTATTAGCAGCTGAGTTGTCAATTCAACCACACCTGGAAACTTAGTATCTGCAGCAAAGTGTTTAGTAGCAAAGTAATATGATAGTGGTGGTAACAGTAACGAAAGTAAAGACAACAAAAGTAATGATTTTGGTATTTTGTAGTGATTGTAACAGTAACAACGAAAAGTAAATAAGCGAGAACCAGTATATGGAAAACTCGTAGGAACCGGATCAATGATGGATAATTATGTCGGATGTGGTTCATCATGTAACAGTCATAACATAGGGTGACACCGAACTAGCTCCAGTTCATCAATGTAATGTAGGCATGTATTCTGAATATAGTCATACGTGCTTATGGAAAAGAACTTGCATGACATCTTTTGTCCTACCCTCCCGTGGCAGCGGGGTCCTATTGGAAACTAAGGGATATTAAGGCCTCCTTTTAATAGAGAACCGAATCAAAGCATTAGCACATAGTGAATACATGAACTCCTCAAACTATGGTCATCACCAGGAGTGGTTCCGATTATTGTCACTTCGGGGTTGCCGGATCATAACACATAGTAAGTGACTATAGACTTGCAAGATAGGATCAAGAACTCACATATATTCATGAAAACATAATAGGTTCATATCTGAAATCATGGCACTCGGGCCCTAGTGACAAGCATTAAGCATAGCAAAGTCATAGCAACATCAATCTCAGAACATAGTGGATAATAGGGATCAAACCCTAACAAAACTAACTCGATTACATGATAAATCTCACCCAACCCATCACCGTCCACCAAGCCTACAATGGAATTACTCACGCACGGCGGTGAGCATCATGAAATTGGTGATGGAGGATGGTTGATGATGACAAAAGCGACGAATCCCCCTCTCCGGAGCCCCGAACGGACTCCAGACCAGCCCTCCCGAGAGAGATTAGGGCTTGGCGGCGGCTCCGTATCGTAAAACGCGATGATTTCTTCTCTCTCATTTTTTCTCCCCGAAGGCCAATATATGAAGTTGGAGTTGGCGTCGGAGGGCCACTAGGGGTGCCACGTGGTAGGGGGGCGTGCCCAGGGGGGGGGGCACCCCCACCCTCGTTAACAGGTTGTGGGCCCCCTGGTCTTCATCTTTTGCGAGGATTTTTCTTTATTTTTTCTAAGGCGTTCCATGGAGTTTTAGGACATTCCGATAATCTTTATTTTCTGCACAAAAACAACACCATGGCAGTTCTGCTGAAAACAGCGTCAGTTCGGGTTAGTTCCATTCAAATCATACAAGTTAGAGTCCAAAACAAGGGCAAAAGTGTTTGGAAAAGTAGATACGACGGAGACGTATCAACTCCCCCAAGCTTAAACCCTTACTTGTCCTCAAGCAATTCAGTTGACAAACTGAAAGAGAAAAAGAAAAACTTTTACAAACTCTGTTTGCTCTTGTTGTTGTAAACATGAAAAGCCAGCACTCAAGTTTCAGCAAATATTATGAAGTAACCATTCTCACAATAACATAAAGGTCTCACAATTACTCATATCAATAGCAAAATCAGCTAGCGAGCTATAATAACAAAACTCGGATGACAACACTTTCTCAAAATAATTATGACATGATATAACAGAATGGTATCTCGCTAGCCCTTTCTGAGACCGCAAAACATAAATGCAGAGCACCTTTAAAGATCAAGGACTGACTAAACATTGTAATTCATGGTAAAAGAGATCCAGTCAGGTCATACCCGAAATAAACCAATAATAATGAATGCAAATGACAGTGTGCTGTCCAGCGGGTGCTTTTTAATAAGAAGGGTGATGACTCAACATAAAAGTAAATAGATAGGCCCTTCGCAGAGGGAAGCAGGGATTTGTAGAGGTGCCAGAGCTCGGTTTTAAAATAGAGATTGAATAACATTTTGAGCGGCATACTTTTGCTGTCAACGCAACAACTATGAGATGACGATATCTTCCATGCTAAACAAATTATAGGCGGTTCCCAAACAGAATGGTAAAGTTTATAGTCCCCTTCCTCCACAAGCATCAACCCATGGCTTGCTCAAAACAACGAATGCCTCCAACATTCAACGGGTCCCAAGGGGAGTTTTGTTTGCAATTATTTTGATTTAGTTTGCATAAAGCATGGGACTGGGCATCCCGGTGACCAGCCATTTTTCTCGTGAATGAGGAGCGGAGTCCACTCCTCTTGAGAATAACCGCCTAACATGGAAGATAAGGGCAGCCCTAGTTGAAACATGAGCTGCTCGAGTATACAAAACAGAATTTTATTTGAAGGTTTGGAGTTTGGCACATACAAATTTACTTGGAACGGCAGGTAAATACCGCATATAGGAAGGTATAGTGGACTCATATGGAACAACTTTGGGGTTTAAGGAGTTTGGATGCACAAGCAGTATTCCCGCTTAGTACAGGTGAAGGCTAGCAAAAGACTGGGAAGCGACCAACTGGGAGAGCGACAACAGTCGTAAACATGCATCAAAATTAATTTACACCGAATACAAGCATGAGTAGGATATAATCCACCATGAACATAAATATCATGAAGGCTATGTTGATTTGATTCAACTACATGCGTGAACATGTGCCAAGTCTAGTCACTCAATTCATTTAAAGGAGGATACCATCCCATCATACCACATCATAATCATTCTAATAGCATGTTGGCACGCAAGGTAAACCATTATAACTCATAGCTAATCAAGCATGGCACAAGCAACTATAATCTCTAAATGTCATTGCAAATATGTTACTTCATAATAGCTAACTCAGGAATGATGAATCATCATATTTACAAAAACAAGAGAGGTCGAGTTCATACCAGCTTTTCTCATCCCAATAAGTCCATCATATATCATCATTATTGCCTTTCACTTGCACGACCGAATGATGTGAATAATAGTAAGAGTGCACGTGCATTGGACTAAGCTGGAATCTGCAAGCATTCAACTCAAGAGAGAAGACAAGTAATATGGGCTCTAAGTTAAATAATCATTCATGCATATATGAGCCACTAAGCATTTTCAATATGGTCTTCTCGACCCCCAAAGAAAGGAAAAAAAACTATTTACACGGGAAAGCTCCCAACAAACAAAACAAGAACGGGAAATATTTTTGGGTTTTCCGTTTTAATTACTATAGTAAAGAAATAAAGTACTACTATTTTTTTGTCTTTCTTAAGGTTTATTAAACACATAAGAAGAAAGCAGGAAAAAGAAAATAAGCTAGCATGGATATTACAGTGAAAGAGTATGAACACCGACATCTAGCAATGAGTGTGTGTAAACATGAATGTAATGTCGGTGGGAAATACGTACTCCCCCAAGCTTAGGTTTTAGCCTAAGTTGGTCTATTGCCAGGGATGGCCTGGCGAATACCCATAAGTGAAGTTGTGGTCATACTGTGACGCAGCGGCTATCGCCTCCTGAGCTACAGTGTAGCGTCTAGCTGCCTCCGCTCTCCTCTCGTATTCATCTGCCTCCTCTCTGGTAATAACATATCTTCCTTTTGTCTGAAAATCAAAGAAGGCAGGAGCAGGAAGAGCAATATGGACTACGTGACGTTTGTTAAAGATTAGTTGATACTGGAGAGGTGGCTCTGTCCTCTCAACAAACCGGTGAGAAACCATAGAATCAAAATCTAAATAAGAAGGAGGTAACGCCATATCACCCTCATGAATGTCTATCTCAAGAAAATTAGCTAAGCGGGTTGCATAAATTCCTCCAAAGAAATCCCTGTTATGTCTATTCTGATGCAACCTACGAGCTATGATGGCTCCCATATGATAAGATTGGTCTCCTAACACATCACTTCTGAGAATGCTGAGATCAGGAGCACACAAGTGACATACTTCATCCTTAGCATTAATACATCTACCTATAAAGAGAGCAAAATAATGTATAGCGGGAAAATGAATGCTCCCTAAAGTGGCTTGTGTTATGTTTCTAGATTCCCCCACAGTTATTTTAGCAAGAAAGTCTCTATATTCAGATTTAGGGGGATCCCTGACATTACCCCATGATGGAAGCTTGCAAGCAGAGGTGAAATCCTCTAAGTCCATGGTATAAGATTTATCATAAAGGTCAAACATGACTGAAGGAGAATTACGCGAAGATGAAAACTCAAACCTCCTCACAAATGAACTCGTGAGATCATGATACTGGGGGCATTTGTCAGCTACAAAGTCCTCAAGACCGGCGTTGCACAAATATGCGCTAAATTCTTCCTTGATTCCTACTTGATTCATAAAATTTTCCGAAGGCCATTCACAAGGCCTCACAGGAGCATCTCTTGGTGGTTCCTCGTCTGCATCACGTATTGCAAGCCTGGGACCTTGCCTCCTTGAAGGGCCACCTTGGAACATCCTCCTAAACATATTGCTTCCTCTGAGAAATTTCTGAATATTTTTAGTAACTTCAAAAAAAGTGAACCAACTTCAATAAAATTGATAGTAACAACTCCTGAAAGTGCCTAGAGCCTATATAAAGCATTGGTACTAATTGGAACCATATAAATTTGACATGCAAGCTCAAGAACAGGGTCACCTATGCAGCACAAATTTTCAATGAATAAAGCACTAGAACAAAAACTAATTGGACCAATGGAGGAGTCACATACCAAGGAACAATCTCCCCAAGCAGTTTTGCGAGAGGTGCTTTGAGCAAGGAGATCGAAAATCACAGCTACGGGGGCTGGAACTCGTGCTTGAGTTGTTTTTTCATGTTTGTGTGAGACAGAGGAAGAAGATGGGTGCAGGAATAAGTGGAGGAGGGCCACCATGGGCCCACGAGGCAGGGGGGCGCGCCCAGGGGGGTAGGGCGCGCCCTCCACCCTCGTGGCCAGGTGGCAGCTCCCCCCGCGGTGATTTTTGCACAGTAAATTCTTAAATATTCCCGAAAAAATCATATTAAATTGGCATGGCATTCTGAGGACTTTTATTTTCGGGATATTTTTATATTGAGCGGATAAGTCAGGAGACAGACAGAAAAATACTATTTTACTTTATTTCTACTAAATAACAGAAAATATAAAGAGGGTACAGAAGGTTGTGCTTGTAGTTTCATCCATCTCGTGATCATCAAAATGAATCCACTAACAAGGTTGATCAAGTCTTGTTAACGAGCTCATTCCGATTAATCACGGAACCGGAGAAATTTCAAATGACACTAAGTTACCTCAATGGGGATATGAAAATCCCCAACAATAAGTATATCATACTTTTTCTTGACAGTAGGGAGAGGAAATTCGAAACCTCCAAATATAATCGATGGAACTTTTCCAATAGTGTTGATACTATAAACTTGAGGTTGTTTCCTCGGAAAATGTACCGTGTGTTCATTGACATTGACATGAAAAGTGACATTGCCTTTGTTGCAATCAATAATAGCCCCTGCAGTATTAAGGAAAGGTCTTCCAAGAATAATAGACACACTATCATCCTCAGGAATATCAAGAATAACAAAGTCCGTTAAAATAGTAATGTTTGCAACCACAGCAGGCACATCCTCACAAATACCGACAAGTATAGCAGTTGATTTATCAGCCATTTGCAAAGATATTTTAGTAGGTGTCAACTTATTCAAGTCAAGACTGCGATATAAAGAGAGAGGCATAACACTAACACCGGCTCCAGGATCACACAAAGCAATTTTAACATAATTTCTCTTAATGGAGCATGGTATAGTAGGTACTCCAGGATCTCCAAGTTTCTTTGGTACTCCACCCTTAAAAGTATAATTAGCAAGCATGGTGGAAATTTCAGCTTCAGGTATCTTTCTTTTATTAGTAATAATATCCTTCATATACTTAGAATAAGGATTTGTTTTGAGCACATCAGTTAATCGCATACGCAAAAAGATAGGTCTAATCATTTCAGCAAAGCACTCAAAATCCTCATCATCCTTTTTCTTGGAAGGTTTCGGGGGGAAAGGCATGGGTTTTTGAACCCATGGTTCCCTTTCTTTACCATGTTTCCTAGCAACAAAGTCTCTTTTATCATAGCGCTGATTCCTTGATTGTGGGTTATCAAGATCAACAGCAGGTTCAACTTCTACATCATTATCATTACTAGGTTGAGCATCAACATGAACATTATCATTAACATTATCACTAGGTTCATGTTCATCACCTGATTGTGTTTCAGCATCAGAAATAGAAATATCATTTGGATTCTCAGGTGACTCAGCGATAGGTTCACTAGAAGTTTGCAAAGTCCTATCATTTTTCTTTTTCTTCTTTTTAGAAGAACTAGGTACATCAATATCATTTCTCTGAGAATCTTGCTCGATTCTCTTAGGGTGGCCTTCAGGATACAAAGGTTCCTGAGTCATTCTACCTGTTCTAGTAGCCACTCTAATAGTATAATCATTTTTCTTACTATTCATTTCATCAAGTGCTTCTTTTTGAGCTTTAAGTACTTGTTCTACTTGAGTTGTAACCATAGAAGCATGTTTGCTAACAAGTTTAAGTTCACCTCTAATATCAGCCATATAATCACTCAAGCGTTTAATCATATAGGCATCTTGTTTTAATTGTCTACCAAAATAAGCATTAAAGTCATCTTGCTTAAACATAAAGTTATCAAACTCATCCAAGCACTGACTAGCAATTTTAGTAGGAGGGACTTCAACTTTATCATATCTATAGAGAGAATTTACCTTTACTACCTGTGTCGGGATATCAGGAGGTTCTTTAGTAAATAAGTAATTGAGATCATATACTTCTTCAACAGGTGGTAAATTAAGACCGTGTATTTCTTCAATAGGAGGTAAATTCCTAACATCTTAAGCTTTAATACCTTTTTCTTTCATAGATTTCTTTGCCTCTTGCATATCTTCAGGACTGAGAAATAGAACACCTCTCTTCTTCGGAGTTGGTTTAGGAATAGGCTCAGTAATTGGCTCAGGAATTGGCTCAGGAGGTAGCTCGGGAGGTAGCTCGGGAGGTGCCCAATTATTTTCATTAGCCAACATATTATTCAATATAATTTCAGCGTCATCCGGTGTTCTTTCCCTAAAAAGAGAACCAGCACAACTATCCAGGTAATCTCTGGAAGCATCAGTTAGTCCATTATAAAAGATATCAAATATTTCACGTTTCTTAAGAGGATGATCAGGCAAAATATTAAGTAACTTGAGAAGCCTCCCCAAGCTTGTGGGAGACGCTCTTCTTAAATTTGCACAAAATTGTATATTTCCCTCAAAGCAGCTTGTTTCTTATGAGCAGGGAAATATTTAGCAGAGAAGTAATAAATCATATCCTGGGGACTTTGCACACAACCATGATCAAGAGAATTATACCATATCTTAGCATCACCCTTTAACGAGAACGGAAATATTTTGAGTAAATAAAGATAGCACGATCTCTCATTATTAGTAAACAGGGCAGCTATATCATTCAACTTAGTAAGATGTGCCACAACAGTTTCAGATTCATAGCCATAAAAAGGATCGGATTCAACCAAAGTAATTATATCTGGATCAACAGAAAAATCATAATAATCCTTATCGGGAACACAAATAGGTGAAGTGGCAAAAGCAGGGTCGGGTCTCATTCTATCTCTAAGAGATTCTTTCCCCATTTAATTAGCAACCTCTTAAGTTCATATCTATCCTGGCAAGCAAAAATAGCGGCAGAAGATTCTGCATCAAAAAGATAACCTTCAGGGATAGGAGGCATATTTTCATCATCACTCTCATCATTGTATTCAGGTGCAATAATTTCTCTTTCTTTAGACCTAGCAATTTGCTCATCAAGAAATTCACCAAGGGGCACAGTAATATCAAGCATAGAAGTGGCATCATCAATAACATGCGACATATCAGAATTCATAGCGGTAGCAGGTTTAGGCGTCGGAAGCTTACTTATAACAGAAGGAGAATCTAGTGCAGAGCTAGATCGTAGTTCCTTACCTCCCCTCGTAGTTGAGGGCAAAATCTTGGTCTTAGCGTCTTTCAAGTTCTTCATCGTGTCCAGCAGTTATAAATCCCAAGTGACTCAAAGAATAGAGCTATGGTCCCCGGCAACGGCGCCAGAAAATAGTCTTGATAACCCACAAGTATAGGGGATCGCAACAATTTTCGAGGGTAGAGTATTCAACCCAAATTTGTTGATTCGACACAAGGGGAGCCAAAGAATATTCTCAAGTATTAGCAGCTGAGTTGTCAATTCAACCACACCTGGAAACTTAGTATCTGCAGCAAAGTGTTTAGTAGCAAAGTAATATGATAGTGGTGGTAACGGTAACAAAAGTAAAGACAGCAAAAGTAATGTTTTTGGTATTTTGTAGTGATTGTAACAGTAACAATGGAAAAGTAAATAAGCGAGAACCAGTATATGGAAAACTCGTAGGCATCGGATCAATGATGGATAATTATGCCGGATGTGGTTCATCATGTAACAGTCATAACATAGGGTGACACAGAACTAGCTCCAGTTCATCAATGTAATGTAGGCATGCATTCCGAATATAGTCATACGTGCTTATGGGAAAGAACTTGCATGACATCTTTTGTCCTACCCTCCCGTGGCAGCGGGGTCCTATTGGAAACTAAGGGATATTAAGGCCTCCTTTTAATAGAGAACCGGAACAAAGCATTAGCACATAGTGAATACATGAACTCCTCAAACTATGGTCATCACAGCGAGTGGTTCTGATTATTGTCACTTCGGGGTTGCCGGATCATAACACATAGTAGGTGACTATAGACTTGCAAGATAGGATCACGAACTCACATATATTCATGAAAACATAATAGGTTCAGATCTGAAATCATGGCACTCGGGCCCTAGTGACAAGCATTAAGCATAGCAAAGTCATAGCAACATCAATCTCAGAACATAGTGGATATTAGGGATTAAACCCTAACAAAACTAACTCGATTACATGATAAATCTCATCCAACCCATCACCGTCCAGCAAGCCTACGATGGAATTACTCACGCACGGCGGTGAGCATCATGAAATTGGTGATGGAGGATGGTTGATGATGACGACATCGACGAATCCCCCTCTCCAGAGCCCCGAACGGACTCCAGATCAGCCCTCCCTAGAGAGATTAGGGCTTGGCGGCGGCTCTGTATCGTAAAATGCGATGATTTCTTCTCTCTCATTTTTTTCTCCCCGAAGGCCAATATATGGAGTTGGAGTTGGCGTTGGAGGGTCACCAGGGGGCCCACGAGGTAGGGGGCGTGCCCAGGGGGGGGGGGGCGCCCCCCACCCTCGTGAGCAGGGTGTGGGCCCCCTGGTCTTCATCTTTTGCGAGGATTTTTCTTTATTTTTTCTAAGGCGTTCCGTGGAGTTTCAGGACATTCCGAGAATCTTTATTTTCTGCACAAAAACAACACCATGGCAGTTCTATGAAAACAGCGTCAGTTCGGGTTAGTTCCATTCAAATCATACAAGTTAGAGTCCAAAACAAGGGCAAAAGTGTTTGGAAAAGTAGATACGACGGAGACGTATCACTGGCCAATCCAGTCCTTGTCCTGAAGAAAAACAAGACCTGTCGCATGTGTATCGACTACACCAACCTCAACAAGGCCTGTCCCAAGGATCCGTTCGCTCTCCCGCGGATCGACCAAGTCATCGTGACCGCCAGTTGTGAGCTCCTGTCCTTCCTGGACGCTTACTCCGGCTACCACCAGATCAAGCTAGACCCGGCCGATGCCCTGAAGACGTCCTTCATCACGCCCTTTGGGTGTATTGCTACATCAGCATGTCGTTCGGCTTGAAGAACGCCGGCGCCACCTTCCAACGCTGCATGCAGAAATGCCTGCTGCCGCAACTCGGCCGCAACATCCACGTACGTGGACGACATCGTGGTGAAGACCAAGCAACACCTCACGCTCCTCGACGATTTGAAGGAAACATTTTCCAACCTCCGCGAATACAAGGTCAAGCTTAACCCGGAAAAATGCGTCTTCGGCGTCCCGACCGGAAATCTACTCGGCTTCCTCGTCTCGGAACGCGGCATTGAGGCTAACCCGGAGAAGATCAAGGCCATTGAGTGCATGCGCAAGACGGCTCGGCTGCGCAACGTCCAGAAGTTCACCGGGTGCCTGGCCTCAGTCAGCCGGTTTCTAAGCCGACTGGGCGAGAGGGCGCTGCCCCTGTACCAGCTGATGAAGAAGACAAGCCCATTCGAATGGAACGATAAGGCAGACGAGGCCTTCCAAGACCTCAAGCGCATGCTCTCCACCGCACCAGTCTTGGCCGTGCTGACCGACAAGGAGCCACTATTACTCTACATAGCCGCGACCTCGCGGGCGGTCAACATGATGCTGGTGGTCGAGCGACCAGAGAAGGGCAAGATCCAAGCCGTCCAGCGTCCAGTTTACTACCTGAGTGAGGTGCTCTCCATCTCCAAGCAGAACTACCCGCACTACCGGAAGATGTGTTATGGCGTGTACCTCACCGCCAAGAAGCTAAAGCAGTACTTCCAAGAGCATGTCATCACCGTCGTCAGCACGACACCTATCGGAGAAATCATCGGGTGCCGGGACGCCTCTGGCCGGGTCGCCAAGTGGGCGATCCAGCTAGCCGGCCACACCATCCTCTACGAGTCCCGTGATACGTCCATTTTGCATCATGCTTTTATATCAATATTTATTGCATTATGGGCTGTTACTACACATTATATCTCAATACTTATGGCTATTCTCTCTTATTTTACAAGGTTTACCATGAAGAGGGGGAATGCCGGCAGCTGGAATTCTGGCTGGAAAAGGAGCAAACATTGGGAACCTATTCTGCACAGCTCCAAAAGTCCTGAAACTCCACGAAGCAACCTTTTGGAATTATTAAGAATTTCTGAGCGAAAGAAATAGGCCAGGGGGCCCACACCCTGTCCAGGAGACAACCCCCCCACTATAGGGCGCACCCCCTATCTCCTGGGCTCCCTGGTGGGCCTCCGGCGTCCATCTTCTGCTATATCATCACTTTTACCCTGGAAAAGATCGTGGGCAAGCTTACGGGACGAAACTCCGCTGCCATGAGGCGGAACCTTGGCAGAATCAATCTAGGGCTCTGGCGGAGCTGTTCTGCCGGGGACACTTCCCTCCGGGAGGGGGAAATCATCACCAACATCATCACCAACGATCCTCTCATCGGGAGGGGGTCAATCTCCATCAACATCTTCACCAGCACCATCTCCTCTCAAAACCCTAGTTCATCTCTTGTATCCAATCTTGTATCAAAACCACAAATTGGTACTTGTGGGTTGCTAATAGTGTTGGTTACTCCTTGTAGTTGATGCTAATTGGTTTACTTGGTGGAAGATCATATGTTCAGATCCTTTATGCATATTATTACTCCTCTGATTATGAACATGAATATGCTTTGTGAGTAGTTACGTTCGTTCCTAAGGACATGGGTGAAGTCTTGGTATTAGTAGTCATGTGAATTTGGTCTTCGTTCGATAGTTTGATGAGATGTATGTTGTCTTTTCCTCTAGTGGTGTTATGTGAACGTCGACTACATGACACTTCACCATTATTTGGGCCTAGAGGAAGGCATGGGGAAGTAATAAGTAGATGATGGGTTGCTAGAGTGACAGAAGCTTAAACCCTAGTCTATGCGTTGCCTTGTTACGGGCTGTTATGGATCCATATGTCTAATGCTGTGGTTAGGTTTACCTTAATACTTCTTTTGTAGCTGCGGATGCTTGAAATAGGGGTTAATCATAAGTGGGATGCTTGTCCAAGTTAGGGCAGTACCCTAGTTCCGGTCCACCCACATATCAAATTATCAAAGTACCGAACGCGAATCATATGAACGTGATGAAAACTAGCTTGACGATAATTCCCAATGTGTCCTCGGGAGCTCCTTCATTATTATTAGAAATTGTCTAGGCTTATCCTTTGATACATAAAGGATTGGGCCACCTTGCTGCACTTTATTTACTTTATTTACTTGTTGCTCGTTACTATTTATCTTACCACAAAACTATCTATTACCTACAATTTCAGTGCTTGCAGAGAAAACCTTACTGAAAACCGCTTATCATTTCCTTCTGCTCCTCGTTGGGTTCGACACTCTTACTTATCGTAAGGACTACGATAGATCCCCTACACTTGTGGGTCATCACCCCGCACCACGGTCAAGTCTCAAGCCCTGGCCGACTTCCTCGTCGACTGGACCGAGACCTAGTACTTGCCGCCGCCTCCCGACTCGATGCATTGGCGCATGCACTTCGACGGGTCCAAGATGCGACTTGGCTTGGGGGCCGGCATCGTACTATCATCCTCGAAGGGCGACCGGCTCCGCTACGTGCTCCAGATCCACTTCGCCGCCTCCAACCATGTCGCCGAATATGAAGCCCTTGTGCACGGCCTCCGGCTTGCCAAGGAACTCGGCATCCGACACATTCTGTGCTATGGCAACTTGGACCTGGTGGTGCAGCAGTGCTCCAGTGAATGGGACGCCCACGACTCCAACATGGGAAGCTATCGCTTCCTCGTCCAGAAGCTGTCCGGATCCTTCGAGGGCTGCGAGTTCCTCAATGTCCCGCATGCGGAGAACGAAGCAGCCGACATGCTCGCCATGATTGCCTCGTCACGACAAGCCATCCCGTCTGGCGTCTCCCTCGAGCACTTGTGCAAGCCGTCCGTCAAGCCATCGTCGGACTCCGAATCCATTCATGTTCCAGACAACCCGGCCGCACCTTAAGCCGACCCGGGGATTGCTGAACCCGGCCCGAGGACTGCTAAACCCAGCCCGGGGGCTGCTCAGCTCAACCCGGCCACCATCGACCCGGACCCGGCTGTCGCCATCCCCGACCCGGGGCTGCTCAACCCGACTCGGGGGCTACCGACTCAGAACCCACCCTGGTGGCCGTCTTCGCCATGGTTACAACTCCATCTAGGGCCCTCCCAATATCAGAATTTCTGGAGAACGGGGTTCTCCCCATGGACGAGGCCGAAGCTCGGCAGATGCAGCACCGGGTGTCTGCCTACAACATCATCAACAACAAGCTCATCAAGCGCAGCTCCACTGGCGTTTTCCAGCGCTGAGTCGAGCAGGAATAAGGCATCGACATCCTCCTCGACATCCACCAGGGTGAGTGTGGGCACCACGCTGCATCACGATCCCTGGTGGCCAAGGCGTTCCGCCATGGTTTCTACTGGCCCACGGCCCTCGAAGACGCTGAGTCGCTCGTTCTCAAGTGTGAGGGGTGCCAGTGCTTCAGCAAACGCAGCCACCAACCAGCGTCAGCACTCCGCACCATACCGATTGCCTAGCCCTTCATGATCTGGGGACTCGACATGGTGGGACCCTTCAAAACCGCTCGAGGCGGCATGACGCACCTGCTGGTGGCAGTGGACAAATTCACCAAGTGAATTGAGGCAAGACCAATCAAGAATCTGGATGGGCAAACAGCCGTCCGGTTCATCAAGGATATAGCGGTGCGCTGCAGCATGCCGAACAACATCATCACCGACAATGGAACCAACTTCGCCAAGGGCGCGCTCAAGCAATACTGTTCTGTCTCCGACATCCGCCTCGACATGGCCTCTGTTGCGCATCTGTAGTCCAACGGGCAGGTCGAGCGGGCCAACGGACTCATCCTGTCCGGCATCAAGCCGCGACTCGTCGAGCCACTCATCCGCTCACCCGGCAGCTGGCTCGACAAGTTGCCGACCGTTCTCTGGAGTCTACGCACCACGCCGAATCGGTCGACCGGGTTCACCCTGTTCTTCCTCATCTACGGAGCCAAAGCCATCATCCCGACCGATGTCGAGTTTGAGTCGCCGCGAGTCGTGATGTACACCGAAGCCGAATCTAGAGAAGCCCGCGAAGATGGCGTCGACCTGCTCGAAGAAGCACGCCTTCTGGCGCTCAGCCGCTCAACCATCTACCAGCAAGGCCTGAGGCACTACCACAGCAAGAAGATCAAGCCCCTCGCATTCCGCGAGGGCGACCTCGTCCTCCGACTCATCCAAGAGCAGGCAGGCCAGCACAAGCTGTCCCATCCATGGGAGGGCCCAGTCATCGTGAGCAGGGCCTTGCGCGATTGCAACGCCTACTACCTCATCGACGCAGGCAAGTCAAAGAAGCGCAAGAAGGACACCACTGGTGAAGAAACGACCCGGCCGCGAAACGCAGAACTCCTCCACCCGTTTTACAGTTAGCCGCACGAGTGTATGTATTGTTGCCTTTTGTAAATGTATGAAACTATGGGGTCCCCGAACAAGACTCGGGGTCTGCCTTTTGTCGACCAATTTATCGTGTCCCTATTTTTCTGCATCACTATACCACTGAACCCGGCCACCGGATCGACTCGCTCAACCCGGAGGCTCGGGGGCTGGCCGGCTCGGTCGCCATCCCGCCGCCTTACTTGGTGATTCCTGAGAAAGTTAGGATGCCGCGGTCCCCCACTTCGCCCTAAAGCCCCAGATCCAGCTTTGGCTGTCGGCTGGCAAGCACAATGGGCCAAAGCTCCTTTACGCTTCATACACTAAGTCAAAGGCTGCCGGGTCGATCAACCCAGCCCGCCATTCATCAAATGAACAGCCGCACAACCGACTGCTCGCCAGCCGGCTTTGCCGGAGTGCCGCCAGCCGGCCCAGTGGGTATTTCGCTCACGCTCAACATTTCGAAGGACCCAAGCCCTACGTGCTCCTTTCAAAGAATCGAACTCCTTGTCACGGACCAGAGCCTCGGCCGTCTGACTCGCGCGGGGGGAGGGGGGGGGGTTTGAGAAAGGAAAAGCGCATGAAATCAGTCCGAAAAATGGAAGGCAAAAAACAAAGGCACTCACGACATTTACACACAAATATTTAAAAGGCCCACGGCCCGAGTTCATTACACCCTAAAAAAAACCCAGTGGGTGGGTGGACCTACTACTTAACAAATTTTGCAAAGTATCTCAGGCATCTCCAGCGCCGCGTCACGAAGTCGATGGCCCTCCCCCGACGGCCTCCGGGTCCGGTGTGTTGGCGGTGTCCTCCTCGGCATCCGCGTCACCGTAGACGCCTATCTCCTCCGAGCTCCCCTCCGGATCATGGAGAAGCAAGCCGTAGTCGTCGCCATCCACGGCCCTGTGTCTTCCGTCCGCTCCAGATGGAACTCGTCATGGAAGGCGAACTCAGTAATGTAGCTAGCCCGGGAGGCGATCCGGCCGGCCTGCTCCTGCAGCAACTGCTCCGAGACGGCCCGCTGGCCCATCAGCGCATCCAGCTGAAGATCCGGATGCCAAGACAGCGCAAACTGGAGTGCCATCTCGGCACCGGCACAAGCGGCGGAGACACACCATCTCGGCACCGGCACGAGCGGCGGAGACACGCCACTCGCCAAGCCGGTTCGGGCCCGTCTCCAACCAGCATGCCAGGCGCGTGAAGCTGCTCGGCACGACGGCACCCGGTCAAAGGGCCGTCGTCATCGCGGTGCCGGCCCGGGATAGCCGCTCCATCTGCGTTCCCAGGACTCGCAGGCGGGCCGCAGCAGCGGCGATGATCTCCGGGAAGGTCCAGGCCGTCCGCGGATCCATCCCGGACCCAACGGCACTGGTTGGGTCGCGCTGATAGCGGACGACTTCCTTCGCCAGACGCTGCGTCTGCGGGAAGGCCCCTGCCACAAAGGAAGAAGCAAGTTAGAAGAAAAACAACAAGGAAGAAAGGTCGGGTCCCGACCCAGCAAACTACAAGAAACAACACTTACTAGAGAAGGACTCTTCCAGGTGCTGCACCTCAAGCAACGTACCATGCCGCTCCCGCTCCATGGCGCGGTCGCGCTCCTCGAGCGCCTTCTCCAGATTGGCCGCCTTGGCAAGGGCCGCCTTCAGCTCGGCATCCTTGTCTTCGGCCGCCTTCTCGGCCGCCTCGCGGCGACGGGCTTCGTCCTGATGGGCCCCCTCAGCCGTGGTGACCTGCCCCCGCAGGCGATCCACCTCGGCCTGGAGCCGGCCCTTGCCATCGGCCAGCTGGCCGTGCTACTGGTCTGCCTCGACCAGGGTCTGCTGCATCTCCACCACCTTGACAGCCTCCGCCTTAAGGAGCTCCACCTCGGCCTCAAGGCGGCTCTTGTGACCCGCCAGCTGCTCATGTAGCCAGTTGGCCTCGTCAAGAGACCGCCGGGCCGCGGCCGCCTCCGCCCTTGCCTGCGCCGTCTCAACGCCAAGACGGCCGGTGTCGGCAACGAGCCGGTTGTAATGATGACCGGCCCGGAGCAGACGAGTCCGCCAGGACAGCACCTCGGCTGCGAAAAAGAAGGATTCAACAGAAGAAAAAAGCAAGACTTCAGATTTGGCACAACTGTTACACAGTTGGCCCGAATCTTGGGGCTACACCCAGTGGGTGCGCTAGCGCGCCCCCACTAAAAAAGAGCACAAGAGTACCTGCGGCGATGCGGAGCTCCTCCTCCTTGGCGACGAGCTGCTCCACGAGCTCCCGGTGCTTGCTCAAGAGACGATTGTAGGAGGCAACCCGGAAGGCGTCAAGATGCTGAAAAAAGCAGAAGTCAGAAAAAGGCTGACGCTCTAAAGATTCGACCCAACTACTATGCAGTTGGCCCGAACCTTGGGGGCTACACCCAGTGGGTGTGCTGGCGCGCCCCCACAAAGAAGAAATTACAAGGAAAAAAGAAGACTTACCAGAACGGCGCGCTCCAGGTCGTGCGTCCGCTCCACCTCGGCCTGGGCGAAGGCCTCAAGCCGCTCCGTCCGGCCTCACAGGCGGCGGCTGACGGCGTCCAGCGCTGCCTCCTCCTGGGTTTGAGCCCCAAAGACGACGGCGCCCCCACTCTGTGCCGGCTGCGGCGCGGCAGCTCGGCGCCAACCCTGCCGGGGCACCAAGGCGTGCCCTCTGCTGGCCGCTTGCGACGCGGTCAGTACCTCCTCCGACGCCCCTCCCGGCACCGACGACGACCCGGATGCCGGGACGCCTTGCGTCGCCACCACCGACCCAGCTGCCGGGGTGGCCTCCGGCACCGCCGCCCGCGGTGCCTCCTCCACAACCGGCGGCGCCTCCGGCACCGCCGCCCGCAGCGCCTCTTCCAAGATGACGCTGCCTCCACCACCATCAGCCCCCGCGTGCTCGACCACGTCGGCCCGCGGTGGGGTATCGCCCCCCACCTCCACGACCTCCTGGTCGAGGATCACCACCTCAGCCCGGCCTCCACGACCGCGCTCCCTCACCGACGATGGCTCAAAGACCGTCGCCGCGACCACCGTGCCCTCCGACATCTTGCGCCAGGCCGGCTCCGGGCCGGCACGCGCCCATGCCACCACCGTGTCGGTCCAAGCCTAGACCGACGCCGCCTCCAGCTCCGCCTCGGCCCGGTTCCTGTACCGCCAGGCCAAGGCTTCAGCGTCGTTCGGGTCCAGGCTGAGGTCCGAGTCAGCCCGTCCCTCCACCTCGGCCTGGTCGGCGAGGTCGAACCGGCTCCTGCGGAACGCGGCCCCTTCGACGGCCGCGGCTTTCGCCGCCGCCCTCACCAGCGCGATTGGCAACCTGAAGAAGAAGACAAAATGAGCAGAAAAGAAACAAGACTAGCTCAAAAATTCCGGGCGCAAAAGAAAAATGAAGCTTACCTCATCAAGACCGGGACCAGGGTTGGCCTCCCGTGCCCGCCGCCGCGCTTCTTCTTGGCCGGCCTCCCGGTTCCCGCCGGGTCCGCCATGCGCTTCGGGGCCCGGGGTCACGGCGCGACGCTGTATTTCCCATGCGGGCGGCTCGGCGCCGCCCCATGCGAGGACCCGGCTCCGCCCGCGTTGCCGCCTCCCCCGCCCAACGCTACTACACCAACAGCCGGCGTCAACATTGCCCGCGCCGTGCCATGATCGGCAATTCAAGACACATGAAGAGAGGAAAAAAGCAGAACTTATCCAGGCGACGCCAGCGCCGACATCGGACTCGGCCACCTCCTCCTCGCCAGGGGCCGCGGGCTCCTCTTGCACCACCGGCGCCACCTGCGATGGAGCCCGGGCGTAAGGATGCCGGATCGTGTTCAGAAGTATCACCCACGTCGCATCGGGACGAATGAGAAGGTGCGCCACAGCAAAGTAAGAAGACCAAACACTCACCTGTGGTGCCGGGTTCGACTGGCTGTACGGCGCCTTGCCGAACCGCTAGTCCTCTCCAAGGTTGGCCTTGGAGATGTCGTTCACGCCGCGCGTGACCTGCTCCGTAGACAGCCGCATCGACCCCATGCGGTTGGGGTCCTGAAGGCCGATCATATCACCGATGAGGCAGGAGCGCCTCTGAAGCGGAAGGACACGGTGCGTGATGAATGCGGCAAGGAGGTCGGTGCTGGTGAGCCCCTCCCGCGTCCTCATCACCGTCACCTGCTCGCAGAGGTTGACAATCTCCTGCGACGGGCGCCGGAGCGAGTAGCCCCAGTTCGTCTTCGCCCGCAGCGGCGCGATGGTGAAGAGCGGAAGGTTGATATGGTCCGCACTAAGGTTGCAGACGTAGAAGAAGGAGTTCTGCCACTTCTTGGCAGAATCCTCCAGCAGGATCTTGGGGAAATCCGCCCCCGACCGCTTCAAGATGACGGCGGCGCCGCAGTCGGCGAACTCCCCGGCTGATGCGCCCTGCTGCTTCAAGGAGAAGAAGCGCACCCAGAGGTCGGTCGTGGTCTCGGCCCCCAGGTACCCCTCGCACAGGGTCACGAAGCTGGAGAGCTGGACGATGGCGCCGGCACCGAGATGATGCGGCTGAAGCCCGAAGAACTCCAAGAACGCGCGAAAGAAGGTGCTCGCCGGTAGCCCAAAACCATGCTCGAAATGCGTGAGGAAGACCACGCGCTCCTGCCCCTCGGGCCGGGGCCTCTGCTCGTCGCGCGGCAGGCGGACGCCAACGCCCGTCTCCCGCGGCAGGCGCCGCAACGCATGAAGCTGGGTGATGTCCTCGGTGGTGACGTTTGAGCCCATCCAGGAGCCTGACGGCAGCGCCATGGACGGAAGAAGGAGGAAGAAGATGGATGACGGAGGAAGTTCTGCTTGGAGCAGCGGGCGCCGCAGTGTGTCTATTGCAAAGAGCGGAGCGAGAGCGAAGGGACAGGAGGGCACGAGCGAGAATAATGTCCGCCGCCCCCTGCCCCCTGATTTAGAACCCTCGGTTCAAACGTGGGGGAGTGGGATCGTCTGCACGCGTCCGTTCCACTATCCCGCGATAAGTGTGCACGTACATGTGCAGTAATTGCCTGGGGAAGTGCAACCGGCCCCCGGACGCCGCAATAAATCCGCGCGCGTGGGCCAAGGGCGCGCGGCGGCGGGCCCCAGCCCGTCGCCCGGTCCCTCACACGCGTGTCCTATCAGGCCATCCGGTTTCCGGCCACCACGTGGCGCCCGCGCAAAGCCCGAGGGATTGCCCCAAGATTCGACGGACTCCTTGGTTCCTGCCACGGCCGGGATGCCGGGATCCGGTTTCCGAGTAAAATGGCACACAGTGGGTGTTGCCGGACCTGGTGCTCGTAGAATCCGCCTTGCTTAAGGGGGAAACTGCGAAGGCCCACTCATCCGAAGACGGCGGACCTTCACAGCTTCGGGGACTACTGTCGGGGGGATGAACCCCGGGCAGGCAACATAACCCGGATCCTCTTCAAAAATAGTGGGGCCCGTAGCGCTCCTAAAACCGGCACGCGCCCGACCGGGTCGCTCGACCCAGCAAGGCCCACAACCCGGCCAAACTCTCCGACCCGACAAGGTACGTCGACCCAGCCTCAGCAACTGGCGCAAGGCAGCCGAACCCGGCATGACCAAGGCTTTCCCAACAAGCCGACCCCACCCGTGGCGTGCGCCACAATCCAACCATGGGTCAGGCTCCCGTCCCATCCAGACCGTATGATGGGACGAGACCTCAATCACCGATGACCAAGACAACAATGCTTCCACCCATGCCTATGGTCAGCCGGAGTGTGGCAACAGTGCCCCTTACCTCCTTGTATATGTTTCTCACATGCTACCTTGTACATTATGCTGCTCATGCCCTGTAGGAGCGGGTTCTTGGGGGATTTTATAGATCAACCCGCCCAGGGCTACAACAGTAATACGCCGAGTCGGTGGGTCCATATTGTTGGTGTCCGGGATATCGGGCTGGGTCCCGCTGAGGGCTTGTGGTTCGCCGGGTTCCCCTAGGTGCGGGCCCCGCGTGCCTAGGGGGACGGTGCACCATCTTGTCGATCGTCAGGGCGTGGCCGAGTCGAGTCGCGTACAGTGCTCTCCGTCAGGTTGCCGCTTGCTGTCGTCAGCGGTGAGGGCGGGTGCACTGTTGCCACATTAGCCCTGTTCAGCGGGGGACAAGCAAGCAAGCCTAGGACTAGCCACCACCCGCAACCCCGGAGAGAAGGAGCAGCCCAAGCCTTGGCCAGCTTCCTTCCTCTTCCATACAGCTCTAGGAGCAACATTGTACTATCGATCATCCAACTACACTCAGCAGGACTAGGGGTATTATCTCTCTAGAGAGCCCCGAACCTGGGTATGTCCGACGTCCCGCGCCCGCTCATGCCAACCTCGCCTCTAGAGCCCACCAGCGCCCTCGAGCCTCCTCCTCTCTTTAGCCATCCCTTGGCATCTGTCGTGCGCCCACCACGACAACGGGCATTTTCTCTCTCGCACCCCATCGTTGGTGGCCTCTACCATACACATCAACTCTCTATGATGAAGCCATGCACACTTAAATTACATCCGCCACCAAGGACCCCGCGACACACACACACACACAAACACACACACACAGGCACACACGCACACCCCCCACACACTAAGACTCCATCTCTCTCTCTCTCTCTCACACACACACAAACACACACATACACACACACACACACCCACCCACCCACCCACCCACACAGACAAACACACACACACACACTCTAAGACTCCATGTCTCTCTATCTCTCACACACACACACACTAAGACTCCATCTCTTTCTCACTCTCTCTCACACACACCCCTACACACACACTAAGACTCCATCTCACACACACATGCTCTAGGCGGAGCATTTGTTCCTACCACCCTTCATCCAACCTTACCCGTATGATAAACAATCACCTTAATTTACTTGTATAACATGGACAAATTCCACTTTACTTTAGTAGTCAGCAAACTTATTATCTGTACCCTTATAAAAAAATGAGTTGGCGATGATGGTGTGCCTGCCATCTTGTAATATAGACCGTCTGATCTATATCTGTCGGATAGAAAGCAAACTATGATAATTTTACAAAAGATACCCGCACCTCTCTCCACATCCTTATCTCCCACAACCTCATTGCTTAGTAATTAAAAAAGGAAGTCTCTGGAACAATCTAGCATGGTGGCTGCTATGCACAACTCCACTCCTCCTCACCTTATGTCTCATCTTTCATTTTTTCGATGACATTCTGGAGATACCAGTTTTCCGATAAAATCTCGAGATATCATTAGTTTTTACACATGATATTACTCCTACATGGGTCAATCACAAAAGGTGTTTTGTAAAAAAATGCACATTGATGTTCCGTGCAATGCACCAGCATCTTGCTTGTAATTATATAACGCAAATCATGAGGAGGAAGTGACATTTTTTTACACAACCACGTTAACATGGCCCCGTAAATCACTAGCTAAAGTAAATACCATTATACTTATATCCCGATGCAAAAGGTTGAGTACATGTCCGCAGAGTAGAGTTGCACACATGCACTCTGTCTCTCAGAATCTCTCTCACACACACACACCAGTTACGTGACGCCTGAGGGAGTCCTGGATTAGGGGGTCCTCGGACAACCGGACTATATGCTTATGCCGAACTGTTGGACTATGAAGATACAAGATTGAAGACTTCGTCCCGTGTCCGGGAGGGACTCTCCTTTGCATGGAAGGCAAGCTTGGCAATTCGGATGTGTAGATCTCCTTCTTTGTAACCGACTCTGTGTAACCCTACCCCCCTCCGGTGTCTATGTAAACCGGAGGGTTTAGTCCGTAGGACAACAACAATCATAATCATAGGCTAGCTTCTAGGGTTTAGCCTCTATGATCTCGTGGTAGATCAACTCTTGTAACACTCATATCATCAATATCAATCAAGCAGGAAGTAGGGTATTACCTCCATAGAGAGGGCCCGAACCTGGGTAAACATTATGTCCCCCGCCTCATGTTACCATTAGCCTTAGACGCATAGTTCGGGACCCCCTACCTGAGATCCGCCGGTTTTGACACCGACATTGGTGCTTTCATTGAGAGTTCCACTGTGTCGTCACGGTAGGGCTTGATGGCTTCTTCGGTCATCTACAACGATGCGATCCAGGGTGAGGTTTTCCTCCCTAGACAGATTTTCGTATTCGGTGGCTTCGCACTGTGGGCCAATTCGCTTGGCCATCTGGAGCAGATCGATAGCTACACCCCTGGCCATCAGGTCAGGTTTGGAAGCCTGAACTACACTGCTGACATCCACGGGGACTTGATCTTTGACGGATTCGAGCCCATGACAGGTACGCCGTACGGTCATGATGAGCATGACCTAGATCTGCCATCGGATTGAGTCCAGGAAATCGCACCTGCAGCTGCTCTGGCTCTAAATTCGGAGCAGATCGTGCCATCCGAGGACGGGTGGATAGACCCCGCCATGGAGGCCGCATACTCATCGGCGATAGAGCCGAACACAGATTTCGCCTCCAGCGAGGCCTGTGCCATCGGACCCTCGGACTTGACTCCTACCACAGGCTCCGAACCGCGCACGTCCGTGCCCATCAAATTTGACCGGGCAACGATCATGGGGTTCACCTCCGCGGATATTTTTCAGCACTCGCCCTTGGACGATGTGCTAACCTCGTTAAAGTCTCTCTCCTTATCAGGAGATTCCTGGCCGAACTATGTCCGGCTTGAGTGGGAAGCGGACAACGAGGAAATACGTTACCCACCCACCACCCGCTTAGTAGCCGCTGTCGACAACTTAACTGACATGCTTGACTTCGACTCCAAAGACATCGACGGTATGGACGACGATGCCGAAGAAGAACAGGAACCACCGCCCACAGGGCGCTGGACAACCACCTTATCATATGATATATATATGGTGGACACACCCAAGGAAAGCAATGACGATGAGGCAATGGAGGATAATCCCCTTGAGAAGCAACCCAAGCGCCAACGTCAACGGCGCCGCTCTAAGCCCTGCAATAGCAAGAATCGTGATACCGGCACAAGAGACGATATCACTCCGGATGATGCCGTAGACTAAAACAATTCTGCCCAGCCGAGCACTGAGCAAGCTGGACAGCAGGATGGGCAAGCTAGCCCTGAAGAACAAGCAATTGATGGAGACTCAGAGGATGACAATTACATGCCTCCCTTCGAAGACGAGGAGATCCTTGGCGACGAAGAGTTTATTGTGCCTGAGGATCCCGTCGAGCAGGAGCACTTCAAGCGCCGGCTTATAGCCACTGCAAAAAGCCTGAAGAAAAAACAGCAGCAGCTTCAAGCTGATCAAGATCTGCTAACTGACAGATGGACTGAGGTCCTGGCAGCCGAGGAATATGGACTCGAGCGCCCAACCAAAAGTTACCCGAAGCGCAGGTTGTTACCTCAATTCGAGGAGGAGGCACTAGAGACCACACTACCAGCACAGGATGAGGCTAACCGGCCACCTCGTGGCTGAGACAAAGCGGTGTATCAGCCTAAACACTAGCCCGCACCCCATTGCCAAACAAATAAAAACATGAAGGCCTGGGGCTACACGCATGACCTGCGAGATGAATTGGAAAACAAAGCAGGACAGTCGAGATCGATCTACGGATCAAGGGGGCGTTCCCCAACGCGTGATGATGACCTCCACGCCGGATATACTAAATACAAATCCGGCCGGGCCAAATACAACATACCGGACTCACTCGAGCTGCGTCGTGATGTAGCCCGGCATAGAGGCGCCGCACACCCCCTATGCTTCATTGATGAAGTTATGGAACATGAATTCCCAAAAGGGTTTATGCCCGTTAATATCGAGCCCTACGATGGTAACAGACCCCGCGGTATGGATAGAAGATTTCCTTCTCCACATCCACATGGCCCGCGGTGATGATCTGCATGCCATCAAGTACCTCCCATTGAAACTCAAGGGACCGACTCGGCATTGGCTGAATAGTTTGCCGCAAACTCTATTGGAAGTTGGGAGAACCTGGAATACGCATTCCTGGATAACTTGCAGGGCACTTATGTGCGGCCACCGGATGCTGATGACTTAAGCCATATAACCCAACAACCCGGAGAGTCAGCCAGAAAATTCTAGACCCGGTTCCTAACTAAAAAGAACAAAATTGTCGACTGTCCAGATGCCGAAGCCTTAGCGGCCTTTAAGCATAACATCCGTGACGAGTGGCTTGCCCGACACCTCGGCCAGGAGAAGCCGAAGTCCATGGCAGCCCTCACGACACTCATGACCCGCTTTTGTGCGGGCGAGGACAGCTGGCTGGCTCGTAGCAACAGCACATCAGGAAATCCTGGCACCTCAGATGCCAGAGATAGCAATGGCAATCCCTGACGCAACAGGCACAAGCGTCGCAGTAATGGCGACAACGCCGAAGACACGGCCGTCAATGCCAGATTCAGTGGCTCTAAGTCCGGTCAGTGGAAAAGGCCATTCAAAAGAAACAACCCGGGTACGTCTAGTCTGGACCACATACTCGATCATTCATGTCAAATTCACGGCACCCCCGATAAACCAGCCAATCACACCAACGGAGAATGCTGGGTGTTTAAGCAGGCCTGCAAGTTGAATGAAAACAAGGAAAAGGGGCTGCATAGTGATGACGGCGAGGAACCCCAGCTACCGAACACAGGAGGACAGAAGAAATTTCCTGCCCAAGTAAAAATGGTAAATATGATATACGCAACCCATATTCCCAAGAGGGAGCGGAAGCATGCACTATGGGACGTCTACGTGATGGAGCCAGTCGCCCCAAAGTTCAACCCATGGTCTTCTTGTCCGATCACCTTCAATCGCAGGGACCACCCGACCAGTATCCGTCATGGTGGTTCAGCCGCGTTGGTCCTTGACCCCATCATCAATGAATTCCACCTTACACATGTCCTTATGGATGGTGGCAGCAGCCTGAACCTGCTCTATCAGGATACAGTGTGCAAAATGGGCATCGATCCCTCAAGGATCAAACCCACCAAAACCACCTTTAAAGGTGTCATACCAGGTGTAGAGGCCTGTTGTACAGGCTCAAGCACGCTGGAAGTGGTCTTTGGATCCCGGATAACTTCTTAAGCGAAGAGTTAATCTTCGACATCGTCCCCTTTCGTAGTGGCTATCACACACTACTTGGACGAACCGCATTCACTCGATTCAACGCGGTGCCACACTATGCTTATCTCAAGCTCAAGATGCCAAGACCTCGTGGTGTTATAACAGTCAATGGAAATATAGAGCACTCCCTTTGTACGGAGGAGCACACCGCGACCCTCTCAGCAGAAGTACAGAGCAGCCTTCTTAGGCAGACCTCCAATTCGGCAATAAAGCCCCGGACATCGCCAAGCGAGTCCGGCGTACTCTGCAATAGGTGTCTCCGGCACGACCAGAGCTTGCCTAGAAATTCGGCCTCCGCACTAGTCCCAGTCAACTGGTGAAACTTGCGCCGCGCGTACATAATTACGCACTTAAAATACCATGGGCACAGGCGGAGGCACGACAATAATGCGGTCCACAATGCGGCTCAACCGCCCCAGGATCCGTATACCTTCACCCCTTTTTCTTTATTTTAGGTCCCTATTTTCCGGAGGCGCTTCTGATACCTGATTATCGGACCCAGCATGGGACAGAGACACCAAGGAGGCAAGGAGCTTTGACGTACAAGGGAATCCCTAGGCGGTCTCTGATAATGACCGCTATACCTGTTTTACATACCCATACGCAGCTCACTCTTGGTTAGGACATGTCAAATAGTCCTATTTTTCTTATCGCACTACTTGTATACGTACGCCCTGATGTGTTATTCAAACAACAATGGAAAATAATGTACAACATCAGCTTATTATTACATTTCTTTATCTTTTTCCTTGACTGTTTATGTATTATATATCGCACACGTACATGTTGGTACGATTCAGTTCGCCAGGGGCTTCAGTGTACCCCATAACACGTCAAGAAAAGTCTGAACACTTTCGATAGTGCGGCACCCCGAACTTATAGCATTATATGCATCAACTCCGAATCATGTCTTGGGTCAATAGTTGGTTTGCCCGGCTCCCATGTTTTGCCGCCTTACGTTCTGCTATATCGGCTAACGTGGCACAGGGAGAACTACTGCGATTGTGTCCCAGTTCTTCCGGACGAGCACCTCAGTAGAGAAAGCCGAAAACTGACTGTCATGATGCGCTGAGAGCCGGTCGCTGCTCGAGAGGTCTCAAATCCTTAAATATTTTTTCCGCTTCGGGCGAGGAGTCGGCCTTTGTCCGATTTAGGCGTGTATAGCGCCCCAAGTTTGGCCTTCCGAATACCAGGGGCTACGCCGAAATTTCAAATTATAGAACTTCTATGGCTAAGTGAGGGTGATAAAGTTGTATAATCCAATTGCTTTGTTCGTTGTGCTAAATACCTCCTTAAAGGACCAAAAATTTGGATAAAGAGTGTTTAGATTTATCCCAAACACCCTAGTGCTAGTTACATGGGGGCAGAAGCCGACGACTGGCCAACTCTCAGATTTAATAAGCGGCCGCAGAGAAGGTAAAATTTTAAATCAACAAGCGTTATATTGCGCAAAAAGAACTTGTTTTCATATTACAGGATCAAATGAGTATATTCACTCAAATATTACATCCTTAGCACACTGCTCCGCCACAAGGCGGGAGCCCTTCAGGACACTGTCATAATACTTTTCGAGATGGCGGTGTTCCTTGCCCTCCGGTGGCCCCTCCGTCATCAGCTTCTCGGCATCCATCTTCGCCTAGTGCACTTTCACGCGGGCGAAGGCCATGCATGCACCTTCAATGCAAACTGACCGCTTTATGACTTCAAGCCACGGGCAGGCATTTATAAGCCGCTTTACAATGCCGAAGTAGCTACTCGGCACAGGCTTGGCAGGCCACATTCGGACTATAAGACCCTTCATGGCCAGTTCGGTCGCTTTGTGTAGTTCGACCAGTTCCTTCAGCTGGTTGCTCAAGGGCATCGGATGTTCGGTCCCAATGTACTGAGACCAGAACAACTTCTCCATCGAGCTCTCTTCTTTAGCTCGGTAGAACTCTACGGCATCAGATATGCTGCGCGGCAGATCTGCAAACGCTCCTGGAGAGCTCCAAATTCGGGTAAGTAAAAGAAAGGTCTCCTTCACATGCTTGCTTTGCATAATGAATGCCTTACCCGCCGCTATCTTCTTGGCCGCCTGAATCTCCTGGAGGGCATTTTGGGCTTCGGCCTTGGCGTCTCGCGCGCTCTGGAGGGCCTTAGCAAGATCGGACTCTTGCGTCTTAGAGTCACGCTCCAAGGACTCGTATTTTTGGACGAAATCATGGAGCTCTTGCTGGACCTCGCTGACCCGAGCCCGCTGCTTCTCATGCTCGGATCGTTCCTTGGCCGCTTTGTCTTCAGCCTTGGCCATCGCCGTCTTAAGGGCCGCCACTTCGGTCGTGGCCCCTAATAAAGTTCGTGACGCCTCCATTAGGATAAATCACTCTTCCTTTTAAAATAGGCAGATGGGGTATTGTGTACCTTTGTTCTCCTCGAGCTGCCTCTTCACGAGGCCGGGCTCTCCTTCGGCTTGCTCCAGGTCCCGCTTCAGTCCGAAGACCTCCGCAATACGAGCGGCAGCAGCAAGCAGCGACGCCTGCTTATTCACATAGACATTTTTGTTAGACTCCTGCGGGTATTATTTGATCCTCTGTTCGGCCTTTCTTTCCGAACACCAAACAGAGCATCAGAGGCTATTGTGTATATTGAGATATTTTCTTATAATTTGGTTACTTACCTCAAAGCCTGTTAGGAGGCTGGCGCAGGCTTCGGTCAATCCACTTTTGGCAGACCAAACCTTCTCAATCACCGCACTCATAAGAGTACATTGCTTGTCGTCAATGGAAGCGCCACAAAGCGCTTCTAGCAAGTTACCCGATGCCTCTGGATGGGCAAAGGTCATTGAGGGAGTCTTGGATAAGGGGGTATCCGGACAGCCGGACTATATACTTTGGCTGGACTGTTGGACTATGAAGATACAAGATTGAAGACTTTGTCCCGTGTCCGGATGGGACTCTCCTTTGCGTGGAAGGCAAGCTTGGTGATTCAGATGATAGATCTCCTTCTCTATAACCGACTCTGTGTAACCCTAGCCCCCTCCGGTGTCTATATAAACCGGAGGGTTTAGTCCATAGGACAAACAACAATCATACCATAGGCTAGCTTCTAGGGTTTAGCCTCTACGATCTCTTGGTAGATCAACTCTTGTAATACTCATATCATCAAGATCAATCAAGAAGGAAGTAGGGTATTACCTCCATCGAGAGGGCCCGAACCTGGGTAAAACATTGTGTCCCCTGCCTCCTGTTACCATTAGCCTTAGACGCACAGTTCGGGACCCACTACCCGAGATCCACCGGTTTTGACACCGACAATCATCGGCACAGGTGGCTCGCCCTCCTTAGCGAGGGGCTGCCTGCCTGGGTTCGGAACCACCTGGGGTTCCGGAGCCATATTTGGCTGGGGGCCAAACTCGCTGCGGCCCCTGTCGGTGTCAAAACCGACGGATCTCGGGTAGGGGGTCCCGATCTGTGCGTCTTAGGCTGATGGTAATAGGAAGCAAGGGCACAATGTTTACCCAGGTTCGGGCCCTCTCGATGGAGGTAAAACCCTACTTCCTACTTTATTAATATTGAAGATATGAGTAGTACAAGAGTAGATGTACCACGAGATGGTAGAGGCTAAACCCTAAGAGCTAGCATATGATGGTATGATTGTAATTGTGATCGACCTTCTAAGGACCATCCTCTCTGGTTTATATAGACACTGGAGAGGGCTAGGGTTTACATGGAGTCGGTTACAAGGAAGGAAATATAATATCCGGATCGCCAAGCTTGTCTTCCACGCAAAGGAGAGTCCCATCCGGACACGGGCCAAAGTCTTGAGTCTTGTATCTTCACGCTTCAATAGTCCGGATGATGTATACAGTCCGGCTGTCTGGATACCCCCTAATCCAGGACTCCCTAAGTAGCCCCTGAACCAGGCTTCAATGACGATGAGTCCGGCGCGCAATCTTGTCTTCGGCATTGCAAGGCAGGTTCCTCCTTTCGAATACTCCAAGGTTATTATCGAACACGTAGACCATGTCCGGATCTGCAAAATGATCTTTACATACCATCGTAGAGAGAATGATACTTCAACTGACAACTTTTTAGACGACGTGATATGCCATTACAGTCAGGTCATCATTCGAACAGTTTTTCCACAACCAGCCACAACGCGTATTGCGAGGCGGTTTCCTTGGCACGTCTTGTTTGAAGCAAAGATCGTGTCCCCTTATTACGGGATTCTCATCAATACGGGTATGGGTAATCCAACCGCACCGCTAATTGCGGCGAGTGGGAGGTAAGCGGGTTCCTCTAGGCAACCGAGGAGGCGTAAAAAGCTTTTACCATCTCTTATAAAGAGATAAGGCCTCTTCCTCTTTACCCATGCCTTCTCCTTCCGCTAACTCATTCCCCTCCGCTCGAGCCCTAATGCCCAAGCACTCTTCTTTTTCATTGAAGAGAGGTTTTCCAAAGATGTCCGAATCCGGAACAGGAGGCAAATGGATGGCCTCTACCGTCCGGGAGAAGGATATCAAGAAGCTCCGGGAAGCCGGGTATCTGGCCAAGAAGATTGGCCACCGTCTTCCACCGGCGGGACATGTTGTCCCCACTCTGGAGCCTTTCGAGAGGGTCGTGTTCCTTCCCCATTTTGTCCGCGGGCTCGGGTTTCCTCTCCACCCATTCGTTCATGGAGTCATGTATTACTATGGGATTGATTTTCACGATCTTTCCCCCAACTCTTTTCTCAATATCTCGACGTTCATCATCGTATGTGAGGCCTTTCTCCAGATTCCGCCTCACTTCGTCCTATGGTTGAAGATTTTCAATGTGAAGCCCAAGGTGGTGAGTGGAGAACACGCCGAGTGCGGCGGCGCCATGGTGAGCAAGATGACCAAGGTTGTTTGGCCGAAGGGCACTTTCAACGACTCCGTCAAGGAGTGGCAGCAGTAGTGGTTTTATATCACCGAACCACGCGGCAAAAAGTGGGATGCACTTCCTGAGTTTAGATCCGGAGCCCCACTGCGGCTCATGTCCTGGCCCAAGAAGGGCCCGAACTGGAACTCGCCCAATGAGCTGTCACTGCTCCAGACGCGCGTTTAGAGCGTGGTTGACAAGGACGTCAAACTTGTCGACATAGTCCACGTGATGCTAGCTCGCCTGGTTCTCCCTTGCCAACGTCGAGCCTGCGCTTTGTGGGAGTTCGACCCAACCGAGCACCAAACCCTTCGGGAGCTCTATGACTCCTCTTACAAGGATATCTGGAAGGTGCTCTTCAAGTTCGGCAAATCATGGTCGGACTCCCCCGAGGACCGGGGGTATCAATTATCCCATTCTGCAAGCCCGGTAAGTTACAACCACGCCCTGTCCATCCATGCTTCAGTTGGCATGTCATGAGGGAGACATTTTAATTGTGACCTCAGGGATGGATTAAGAAGGTGGAGCAGATGCATTGTCCGGCCCCGCTGCCGGAGGAACCGACCGGACCTCTTCTTACAAAGATGCTGGTCCCTGCGCCTCATGAGGCGCCACAGAAGGAGGATTCCAAGAAGGTCAAGAAGACCCGGAGTGGCCTCCATCGCCGCGAGGCTAAGGACGCCAAACCCAAAGACTCCAGCGGTGCTCCCTCTTTCGAAGACAAAGAGGAGGAAGGAGAGGAGGACGAGCCTCACTCTGCAGGTGGGAAGGAGCGTGCGTCTTCCCCATCCCTGGAGGCCGGATCTCCCAAGAGGGGGAGGGGGTCCCATCCAGAGGCATCCACCCCGGCTGCCGATAACAGCCCGGAGTGGGATCCCAGAGCCCAGCCCGTGGAAAAATCATAAGTAACCGAATCCCGAATGCTCCTATGCATTCAGGGTCATCTGAGTATAGTAGTTTTAACTGTCGCCACATCTCGTACAACCCAACGAGATCTCCTGCCGGACAGTCCTCATCGGAGGATTCGTGGAGTTCGGATACTATGGCGAGTGAGACGCCTCCGACGGCTCTTTTTCCGGAGTCCAGGCGCGACACCGAGGTGTCATCTTGAAGAGACCGAGAGCCGGATAAGGTCCTGGAGGCCTCCAAGGCTCCAGGATCGGGGGAGCGGCCACCCTTCATGGAGGTAGGTTTGCCTACTCCGCCGACAACCTCTGTCTACTCAGAGCTGTCGGGAGGTCTATTGACAGCGTTGAAGAACGCGTCTATCATCGATGAACATCGGACCCTCATGGGTGCGGTGGTTGGAAAGATTCAGTCTGCCGAAAGCGGGCTGAATGAGTCCTGCCTTGGCCTCATAAAGGCTTTTGAGGTATGGTTTCTAAGAAACCTTTGAGGAATCATCATAATATGTATAGTAGCCCCTGATACACTGTTCGACAAAAGATAGAGAGCCGGGCAGGGGATCAACTCCTCTTTTGGTGTGAACCTTTGTTAATGATGTGTACCTCTTTGTTTCAAAACAGGCGTCCGCGGAGAAGACGACCGCTAATCAGGCGAAAGTGTTCGAACTGAAGCAGAGCCTGGAACGGGCCGAGGAAGAACTTGGCCGTGTGAGGAAGCAATTAGAGGAGAAGCAAGGTATGTTTAAACATTGTCTTGCATTAGGCACTAATGATTAATTGTGCCTATTGAAAAGTATTTGTGTTGTACGCCCTAGGAGTGAGTGCCGAATATTAGGCGCTGAAGAAGGCTATGGCTGATGCCGACGAGAAGGCTGCCGCCGAATAGGCGCATCGTGAAAAACACGAGGCCAGGGTCATTACAGCTGAACGAGAGCTCCAAGAGGCTGTGACGAAAAGCGAGAGCTTGGAGCAGAGTCTAGTAGGGAAAGAATCCGAACTTGCCCAAGCTCTCCGAGCCACGGAAGATGCTCGGGAAGAAGCCCGAGGTGCTGTACGGGGCATTCAAGAGGCCCGGAAAGTTACTGCTGGTAAGGCCTGTTGTATTCGTGGCCAGAATTACATGGTAATGGGGAGAACTCTAAGCGGCAAGCTGAATTCTTTGATTTTACAGGGGTGTTTGTGGATCTGCCTCGCAGCATATCAGGGGCTGCCCAATTCTACCATGCCGAGGAGTGGAAGTCTGCGGAGAGGAGCTTCTGGTCGCAGTATTTGGCGCCGAACTATCCGGTGCCTTTTATTGATCAACTGAAGCAGCTGGTCGAACTGCACCAGGCGGCCGAACTAGCCATGAAGGACTTGGTTGTCCGGCTATGGCATGCGGAGCCAATTCCAAGCAGTTACTTCGGACTCATGAAGCGGATTGTGGGCGCCTGTCCTCGGCTTGATGCTATCAAGCGATCAGTCTGTATAGAAGGTGTGCGCATGGCGTTTGCCTGTGCAAAAGTGCATTGGGGCAAGCTTGATGCGGAGAAGCTGATGAATGAGGGGCCACCGGAGGGTAAGGAGCACCGCAAGCCCTAACTGTACTATGAAGGTGTACTAAAGGGGGCCCGCCTTGCGGCGGATAGGTGTACCAAAGACATTATGTTTCCTTGAGGGCATTCATACTGATATTTGTAATATGGGATAATGGTGCTTTTATTATATATTGCCTGTTTTGTTTGAACATGTGTTCTTCCTGTGCGGCTGTTTATTGTATGTAAATTCTGAGAGTTGGCCAGTCGTTGGCTTCAGCCCCCACGTAAAAAATACGGGGGTGTTCGGGATATATCTGAACAATCTTTATCCCATGGCTGGGTCCTTTTAAGGAGGTGTTTCTCACCACGAACCAGGCAATCGGTCTATATATAGCTTTACTACTCTCACTTAGCCATAGGAATTCGAGTATGGTTGGCGCAGCCCTAGTGTTCGGAAGGCCGAACTAGGGGCTCTATTGGCGCCTGATCGGAAGACCGATCCATCGCAATCTGCATTGATAGTGGCGTTATGCGGAATAAATCTTTAAGGACTTTACAACCTCTCAAACAGCTGACCAGTTCTCACTGCATCATGACAGTCGGTTTTCGGCTTTCTGTACTGAGGTGCTCATTCGGCAGAACCGGGACACAATCGCAGTAGTTCTCACAGCGCTACCTTAGCCGACGAAACGGAACGTAAGGTACCAAAACATGGGAGCCGGGCAAACCCAACTGATGACCCAAGACATGATTCAGAGCTGATGCATATAGTGCTATAAGTTCGGGGTGCCGAGCGACCGAAAAGGTGGTCGAACTTTATTGCCGTACTGTGAAGCCCTTGGCATAACCGGGCGTAACACGAAGCGTGGCTGCCGTTTTGTGGCAAAGAGGCGTCGATGATAAATGACGGCCGGTACATGTTATTTTAGTCTACGCATTATAGTAGGATGATATGTCTATGCATATGAGTGCGATTTATGATTAAAAAAGAGATGGTTTTTGGCGGAACCTGTGATGGCCGGACTGGAGAGGGGCTGTGAATGGATCGAAAGTGAATCTGAACTGCCTTCTACCTTCATGGTCCTGTCCTTATGTGTCCGGGCCGATTCCACGCCGCCAATGCTGTTCTGCAGAAAAGTTAATTTGTGAAAGCGAATGCTTGGAGGCAGCCGAACGTCCTCTTGTGGTTGGTCTAAAGGTTCCTGATCGGACCCTGGTGACCCCAGCCGATATACCATGAAGTAGCGCGGACTCCTCGGTTGGTTTCCGGATAGTTGGCTGTTATATCAAAATTTTGATAGGCATGCACGACTTGCTACTTTGGCAGCTGTATGATTTCCGCTGTAAGGGCGGGGTTCGGCCTTGCACGTAGGTGTGAGTATATCACCGGCATTGGCCTAATGGTTTACCACGTGGAATCTAGTCAACGTGGTTCATCCCGTTAGCACACGGTGGGTTACCGTATGAGGGGGATGCGTCAATGGCGTGGCATTTTTTTGGTTATTTGAGGACAAACGTTAGAGCGGTGGGCCAATGAACTTGGCCTTTGCACCGGACACCTTATAGAAGGTGTTTATTTGTAGATTCATACCCGCAGGGGCTTAATGTGTTATGGAGCCCCTGTACTACTAGGTCTAGGGGTACGGCAATTGAATTGCTGTGGTTTGTATGATAGGGGGCGATCGGCCGTATTGTTGTGCTCTGGGGGGGGTGTCTTAACTAATGCCTCCCTTCATTGTTTCTGGCACACGACCGGTCGCTTTGTTGTGAGGATCCGGCATTCTCTATTGGTATGCTTTGCCGTCCTTCTAGGAGTATCGTGAATTTCACATGGTTGATCAAGTATGTGGCTCGGGCCAAATAGGCTTGAGCTGTTCTTTGTCCGTTGACCGGACTGGGAGTTGCTGGGCTCGGCACCAGCTTCCCTGACTTGACGTTTATTACCAGTGCGCCGAGGCTTGAGGATGCCTCTTCGTGTATCCTTCTTACTGTCTTGTATCGTAGTGGTGTGTGGACGTTGGGTTGTGTGCCTTTGGTTCTCCTGCTTAGGTTGAGGTAGCCCGTTGTGTTGCGTATGCCCTTTGTTAGGGCGGTCGAATCTGCACTTTTCGATGGCCAAGATCTTGGTCCACCTATCTGCTAGCAAATCTTGGCCAGCTTTAAGCTATTCTTGCTTCCTTTGCAGACTCCTTGTCGTGGCTATGAGCCGTCACTTGAAGCGAACTTGTTCCGCTGGATCTTCAGGCACGCCGAATTCGCCATTGCCAAGGCTTACCTCGTCTTCGGAGGGGGGTGTATAGTTGTCCCTCTCCAAGTATCCCACCGTGGCCGGTCCGGCCTGCTTGAAGGTAGGCTGATTAGGGCTGTATTCCTCTTCGGCACCATAAAAATTGCTTTTATCTCCGGGCCCGGTATTGATGTGGCGGGGCTTGGAGCGGCGCCGAAGACGCCCATGCTTTTCTTTTTCTCCTGAGGGGTTATCCTCCGTTGCCTCATCGCCATTGGTTTCCTCCGGAGTGTCCACCATATATGTATCGCATAAAGAGGCGGCTGTCCACTGCCCTGTGGGCGGTGGCACCTGTGTGTCTCCTACGTCGTCGTCCATACCGTCGATGTCTTTAGAGTCAAAGTCAAGCACGTCGGTTAAATCATCGACCGTGGCGATGAAGTGGGTGGGCAGCGAATTCCTTCGTCGCCTGCTTCCCACTAAAGCCGGACATAGTTCGGCCGAGAGCCTCCTGACAAAGAGAGAGACTTTAATGAGTTCAGCATGTCGCCAAAGGGCGAGTGCTGAAAGATGTCCGCAGCAGTAAACTCCATTACCGGAGCCCAACCTGGATTGGCGGGCTCGAGGGTGTGCGGACCGGAACCAACAACCGGATATGAGTCCAGGGGCCCGGGGTTAGAGGCCTCTGCAGAGGTGAGACCTGTGTTCGGCTCCACCCCCGATGAGTATGTGGCCTACGGGGCGGGGTCCACCCCTCTGTCCTTGGGCAACGCAACCTGTTCCGGGTTTAGATCCGGGGCAACTGCAGGGATGATGTTCCGAGCATTGTTCGACAGCAGGTCTAGGCCGCGCTCATCGTGACTGTCCGGTGCTCTTGGCACATGCCCGAATCCATCGAAGATCAAGTCTCCACGAATGTCTGCGTCTAGTTCAAGTTTCCGAACCTGATCTGGTGGCTAGGGGCGTAGCTGTTGATCTGCTCCAGACGACCAAGCGAATTGGCCCGCAGTGCGAAGCCGGCGAACAGAAAGATCTATCTGGGGAGAAAAGTCTCGCCCTGGACGGTGTTGTTGGTGATTGAAGACGCCATCGAGCCTCAAAGCGACGACATAGGGGAACTCTCAATGAAAGCACCAACGTCGGTGTCAAAACCGGCGGATCTCGGGTAGGGGGTCCCGATCTGTGCGTCTTAGGCTGATGGTAACAGGAAGCAAGGGACACAATGTTTACCCAGGTTCGGGCCCTCTCGATGGAGGTAAAACCCTACTTCCTGCTTGATTAATATTGAAGATATGAGTAGTACATGAGTAGATCTACCACGAGATCGTAGAGGCTAAACCCTAAGAGCTAGCCTATGATGTTATGATTGTAATTGTGATCGGCCTTCTAAGGACCATCCTCTCTGGTTTATATAGACACCAGAGAGGGCTAGGGTTTACATGGAGTCGGTTAGAAGGAAGGAAATATAATATCCGGATCGCCAAGCTTGTCTTACACGCAAAGGAGAGTCCCATCCGGACATGGGCTAAAGTCTTGAGTCTTGTATCTTCACGCTTCAATAGTCCGGACGATGTATACAGTCCGGCTGTCTGAATACCCCCTAATCTAGGACTCCCTCAGCCCCCGTCATCAGAGTCCATGGGGGTCTCCCCCCCCCCCCCCCCCGTGTGCCCGACGGTTGGGATCCCTCCTGGTGGCATCTCTAGAATTGCCTCCCCCTGGTCTGACATCCTCTAGGACAACACCTCGGTGTCGTCCACGGGCCTGGGGGAGGAGGCTGTCGGGAGTGACTCGCTGTTCATCGCCGACGGGTCCAGGGACTCCTCCGAAGAGGATACCTCGATGTGGGATTTATCCGGACTGCATATGCATGTTCGGCACTGTAAGAACCAATAAAGCTAAACACACTGGAAGTACTACAGTGTCTGGATACTTACGACTTAGCCAGGGGCTTGTTCCTGGGCAACCTCTCCTCGTCGCTATAGGTGGCCGTGGTGGAGTGGTCCGGAAGGGAGGTCTTTCCCTTCTTGGACGTTCCGTCCTCCCCCTGTGGGGCGGCCTTTCTCTTCTTCTCCCTCCTGGTTGGGGGGGGGGGAGGGATTTCCTCTTCCTCCTCCTCGTCTTCGTGGGAGGAGTGCGGTGTCTTCGGACGACGAGTCCAATACAACCTTGTGCCGGAGACCTTTCCTGGTCCCTGCGGCCGTATTCTTGGCCATCTTCTTCAGCACCTCATAGGGCGCCAGAAACAACATCCTCGTTAGAAGCTCTGATTCCGGATCTTCCGATAACGGAGCTGGGCAGTCGATCCGCTCCGCTATCGCTACCCAATCCTGCAAAAACAGCGCGAAGGCTTAGGATCCTCCTCCAGATGTGCTGATAAAAAGCGCGTCTTGCGAAACGTATAAACTTACCAGATTAGCGGGGCACTTTGCGCTGAGTCTGCAATCTTCGGTTATGGGTGGTGGTACCTCGGTGGCCTTGAACAGCAACTTCCAGACGTCTTCGTGCATCATGTCGAAGAGCTCTCATAGCCTCTGCTGTTCGGCCAGGTCGAACTCCCACAGATTGCAAACCCGTCGCTGGCACGGAAGGATCCAACAGAGGAGCATAACCTGTACTATGTTGACGAGCATGATCTTCTTGCTTATCATATTCCGGACACAGGTCTGAAGTCCGCAAAGCTCTACCACGGAGCCCCAGGCAAAGCCCTTCTCTTTCTAGGAGGTGCGCCGCATGGGGACGCCAGATCGAAATTCGAGGGCCGCCGCCCAGTTTGCGTTGCGCGGCTTGGTGATGTAGAACCACCCCGCTTGCCAGCCCTTTACGGTCTCCACAAAGGAGCCCTCGGGCCAGGTGACATTGGGCATCTTGCCCACCATGGCGCCCCTGCACTCTACTTGCTGGCCGCCCACCACCTTTGGCTTCATGTTGAAGGTCTTCAGCCATAGGCCGAAGTGGGGCAGGATGCAGAGGAAGGCCTCGCACATGACGATGAACACCGAGATGTTGAGGATGAAGTTGGGGGCCAGATCATGAAAGTCCAGCCCGTAGTAAAACATGAGTCCGCAGACGAATGGGTGGAGGGGAAATCCCAGCCCGCAGACGAAGTGAGAGAGAAACACTACCCTCTCGTGGGGTTTTAGGGTGAGGATGATCTGCCCTTTGGCCGGAAGCCGGTGCGTGATGTTTGCGGACAGGTATCCGCCCCCCTGGAGCTTTGTTATGTCCTCCTCCGTCTCCGTGACGGAGGAGGCCATCCACTTGCCTCCCGCTCCGGACATGCTTGAATGACTTTGCGGAAAGGGTGAGATCTTGGGCGCTAGAGCTCGAGCGAGAGAATGGATAAGCAGAGGAAGAAGAAGGCGTGGGTGAAAAAGGGGAATCATTATCTCCTTATAAAGGTGGTAGAAACTGTGCGCCTCCCCACTTGTCCTGTAAACTCGCTTATTCCCTAGGCGCCGTGTTGATGGTGCGGTTGGGTTACCCACACCCGTATTGATGAGAATCCCGTGATAAGGGTACATGATCTCTGCTTCAACAAGACGTGCCAATAAAAACCGCCTCACGATATGTGTAGTAGCAGGTTGAGAAAAATGGTTCGCATAATGACCGGGCCACGGCGTGATGTCATGCTATGAAAAATTGTCAGCAGATTAGATTTGTGAAAAATTGTGCTCTCTACGGTGGTATGTGGAATTTGTTTTCTAGAGCCGTACATGATTCATGTGTTCAAAATCTACCTTGGAATATTCGGAGAAGGAACCCACCTTGAAATGCCAAAGACAACCTGCACGCCGGATTCATCATCATTGAAGCCTGGTTCAGGGGCTACTGAGGGAGTCCTGGATTAGGGGGTCCTTAGACAGCCGGACTATATGCTTATGCTGGACTGTTGGACTATGAAGATACAAGATTCAAGACTTCGTCCCGTGTCTGGGAGGGACTCTCCTTTGCATGGAAGGCAAGCTTGGCGATTCATATGTGTAGATCTCCTTCTTTGTAACTGACTCTGTGTAACCCTAGCCCCCTCCAGTGTCTATATAAACCAGAGGGTTTAGTCCATAGGACAACAACAATCATAATCATAGGCTATACTTCTAGGGTTTAGCCATTACGATCTCGTGGTAGATCAACTCTTGTAATACTCATATTCATCAAGACCAATCAAGCAGGAAGTAGGGTATTACCTCCATAGACAAGGACCGAACATGGGTAAACATCGTGCCCCCCGCCTCCTGTTACTGTTAGCCTTAGACACACAGTTCGGGACCCCCTACCCAAGATCCGCCTGTTTTGACACCGACAACGGGCGATAGCTCCTCCTAGCTACACAAGTTGCTGTATGGCAGCGACGCCAGCTCCTGCTTGACACGGGGGAGAGTTGACGTCGGCTCCTACTTGACGTGGAAGCTCAGCGGGGAGTGTAGTCCTGCTTCATGGCACATGGTACATGATAGAGAGGCAAGTTTGCCTCCTACTTCATGCGACGGAGAGGCGACGCCGGCTCCTGCTTGATGCAGAAGTGTGGTGGAGAGTGCAGCTCCTCCTTGATGGCGCACGGCTAAGAGGGCAGCGCCAGACCTTGCTCACAGACTGACCGCTCCGTCAACAACTCGATCTGATGGATGAACCCCCGTCCGTCACTATAGCCTCTCGGAGGCGCGGCTGCTGAGAGAGAAGCTGCTACCGTGGCGGTGTCTGGTCCTCCTCGTCATCAGAGGAAATCACCCAGACAATCCAATACAAAGGCAACATGTTGTCGATGCAATGCGGATGATGCATAAATAATAATAATAATAGGCAAATATAATAATTAGTATTACTCTGGGCTATTTACACATGGGTGATGTCATGGGGGCATGCCATGGGTGGTAGCATGAGCGACATGGGAGGACGCATGGGAGGATACATGTGGGTTTTGATGAGCATGATGGGAGGTGGCTTGGGTTTCAGGTGAGGTGGCTTTTGGAGGTACGATGAATGGCGTGGGATGTGACTTTGGACATATGGATGGTGCCAAAAATGGCATGGGAGGATGGGTGACGACATGAATGGCATAGAGCACGTCAATGAAGTAAAAGAAGGCAATGGTGAGCATGAAGCCCATGGCGAGGAGAAAGAAAGCACGAGTGGCAAGGGGGTTGAGAGACTATGTATCTTTTGTTTGTGATGGTCATGCACTCTTGTTTGTGTTGATCATGCACTATGTTTGTGATTTTACATTTGAACTTGATATGCGGATTTGAAGTTGAATTTCATATGTTATTGTTTTATGTGTGTCATGATCTTGCCTAGTTGTGGTGCAAAAATTTGTATTTTAAATTTAGCTAAATCCATAGTTTATTCAAATACATATGTAAACAACTAGTAGCGCGGTTGTCATGCAGTACCCTATTTTAGGGATACTGTTGGAGCAGTTATGCCCTATTTGGTGCTCCTATTATAGGACAGCTGTTGGAGATGGCAATATGTTGTGCCCAGAACAACGCTTTTGGGTACCCTAAATTTCAATTCGAGCCCAAAACGATGCCTAAAATAGGACAACTAATCAACATCCTCTTTACACTATTAAGTGAGGATAAAAAATTGGTTTCCTAAATACTTGTTATCCAAATAAACCCTTAGAGCATCTCCAACAATTGCCCAACTTTAGGGCACCAAAAAGCGGTTGTAGTAAGTTTTAAAGCACGGAAAGTGTTTTTTTGCACGAGAAAGCATCGTATCCAACAACCACCTTAAAAAATGACACTCCAATACTGAACCTATTGTCGACTTTGTCTAAAGTCTAAACTGGATTTTTAACTCTTGAAACTGAAGCATGGTGAAGTCATGCTCCACAGGACAAGCACTTCAGCTGGCGCGCGCCTCGCGGGACCTCTGCTCGATACGAGCTCCATCTTTTGTTGCCTTCGCCTGGCCAAGCCCTAGCAATAGACAGTTTCCCCCACGATAGTTCAAGAAGGAGGCGAGGTGCACCACGCGCCTTCTGTGGTCATTCACCTGTTCGATCCACAGATGGGGGAGGAGAAGGAAGGGGCTGAGATGGGTAGTGATGATAGTGATGTGGGAGGGCTTTCAGGACTGTGAGGAGTGGTCGTAGTAGCAGCCACCTGAGCAGCCTTGCCACCACCCTGCGAGGACCACCAGTAACGATGGTGTGGGGTCGCTGGCGAGTGCTGTAAGGTTAGCGGTGTCCTCTAAGGCCCCCTCCATGGCGGTATGGTGGTCGGCGGTGATCGGGCATAGGAGGGAGGCGGGGCGGCAACATCAAGCGGGAAGAACATTGGCAGTTGGGCGATCAGGCGATGTGTTTTGTGTTTTGGGAAGCAGCCTTTGTGCCCTAAATTATACATCACATGTGCCTTGTTTTTGGGCAGCCTGAAACATTTTTTGCTACACTTTTCTTTTTTTGGGGGTAGCTATTGGAGAGGTTTTTTTGCCCCTGAAGCCCCCAAAAAGCAGTGTTGCCCTATAATGGGGCAGTTGCTGGAGATGCACTTACAAACATAGACCCATAGCCCCACACACATACATCTGTAGTCATGCAACATCCACTAAAGATTAAATTGGAGTTAAAGATTTAAAATAGATATTTCGGACAAAAATGCCACCTTTCACTGAAAGGAACAATTCACCTTAATGATATGCCAAAGCATGTTTGGTCTATGATGGATTGGAATATGAACATCCTCCTAACCATTCAATTAGTGGTCAGTTCTTAGCATGCATTTTTTTCTACAACACAATTCTATACAGTTTTATATTATTCCGATAAAACAACATGCTTACTGCTCTAACCTCGCTAAGATATCTTATCCCAATTTTTCTTCCCCTTATGAACTATGGAAGATGTCCAAAATATTTAGCAACCTAACAATAGTATATCTCATCTACTCCTTCGACCCTCTGCTGGATCAAGAGCTCGTGGGACGTCACCATGCTGAACGTGTGCAGAACTCGGAGGTGCCGTACGTTCGGTACTTGATCAGTCGGAACGAGAAGACGTTCAACAACATCAACCGCGTTAAGTAAACGCTTCTACTTTCGGTCTACGAGGGTACATGGACACACTCTCCCCCTCTTGTTGCTATGCATCTCCTAGATAGATCTTGCGTGAGCGTAGGAATTTTTTTGAATTTGCATGCTACGTTTCCAAACAGTTTAGGTGGTGGTTCAGGAAAAGTCCAATCATCATAATTTTTCAATAGGTTATTCAATAATTCCTCGGCTTGTTTAACAATTCTTTCCCTGAAAACACAACCAACACAACTATCTAGGAAATCCCTAGAAGCATCCATTAATCTATTATAGAATTTATCAAGTATTTCATTATTCTTAAGTGGACGATCAGGCAAAGCATTAAGTAATTGGAGAAGCCTCTGAGGGAGTCCTGGATTATGGGGTCCTCGGAGAGTCGGCCTATGTGACCTGGGCCGGACTGACGAGCCGTGAAGATACACACCCGAAGGCCTTCTCCCGTATCCAGATGGGACTCTCCTTTGCATGGATGGCAAGCTTGGCGTCTGAATGTGTAGTTTCCTTCCTTTGTAAACCGACTTTGTATAGCCCTAGCCCCCTCCGGTGCCTATATAAATCGGAGGGTTAGTTCGTAGGGGCAATCACAATCATACAAGCTAGACATCTAGGGTTTAGCCACTACGATCTGGAGGTAGATAAACTCTTGTAACCCCCGTACTCATCAAAGTCCATCAACCAGGAAGTAGGGTATTACCTCCATTAAGAGGGCCCGAACCTGGGTAAACATCGTGTCCCCTGCCTCCTTGTTACCTTCGATCCTTAGGCGCACAGTTCGGGACCACCTACCCCAAGATCTGCCGGTTTTGACACCGACATTGGTGCTTTAATTGAGAGTTCTACTGTGTCGTCGACATAAGGGTTGATGCCTCGCCTTGTCATCAAGGACATTATCACTTCCGGAGGAGCCCTAGCTTTAGGGAAAACCCTCCGGCTTGGCAGTTTCACCATGGGTGCTCGTTCGGCCATTAACACTACAAAAAATACACTTCTGTGATGATACGTGTTTGTCATAGTAGGTCACGTTTTCTGTCATGCATGTACATCCATGACGATTTTATGACAGAATCAAGATAGTCATACCTGTGTTGTTGTAGAAGTGTTCCATGACATTACCAAAATTATCATCATGGAAGTGTCCACTTCCATGACGATAAATCGCGCGTCACAGAAGTGCTTTCATTAAGGGTGACCGACACGTGGCATCCACCATAACAGAACGCCGTTAAGCTATCGGGACCAGTTTTGGATCCGATAACCCGTTAATACCCCCGACCAATGGGGATTTTCCATGTGTAAAATCATCATTGGTTGGAGGAAACACGTGTCGGCTCACCGTTGGGACAGATGTCATCCACTCATTGGACCCAAGGCGCCTATGATACGTCGACACATGGCACGGCCCAACAGAGGCCCATTCCTGTGAAAAGGCCGGCCCGTTTGACTTTGTCAAAAGGTGGCGGGCTAGCCCACGGAAAGCCTGTTAACGGCATGTCCGCATATAGCCCATTTACAACCCGCTAACCCAGGGCCCGTTATGCCCTATCTGAATTAGGCCCAGTTGCGTCATCTGGGCCGTCCAATATGATTCCAGCCTATTTTAACTTCCAGCCCATGTGTGGCCCATGACTTCTTTCGGCCCATATGAGGCCCTTTGTAACTCTTGGCCCATTAACGGCCCGTGGTGAAACTGGACCGTAATGAACAGTGTATCACTTTATACCCATTAACGGCCCATTATTCCACTGGGCCGTTTCTAGCCCAAGTTATCTTTCGGCCTTCTCAGGGCCCATTTATTCTTGGGCTCATTTGCAGCATTCGGTTACTTACGGCCCGTTATTGTCATTTTCTGCTTATGGGCCAAATTCAGCCCATCGTTACAGTTGGCCCGTTTGTGGACCGTTAATACACTAGGACGTTTTCATGTAAAAAAAACCGTTGGGCTGTTTTCATACAGTTATCAAATACGGACTATTAACGGCCCGTTATGGTCCATGAATAGTACGGCCCATGATTGACGAAATTATGATACGCCCCGTAGAAGGCCCATGGATCCTACGGCCCGTAAAAGGCCCATGGACCCTATGGCCCGTAGAAGGCCCATGGATCCTACGGCCCGTATAGAAGGCCAATGGATCCTACGCCCGTAGAAGGCCCATGGATCATACGGCCCGCAGGAGGCCCATGGTTACAACAGTCTGTGTGCTATCATGATTATTTTGGCCTAGTTACCAAAAATAGGCTATTGTGGCCACTAGAAAAACACATAAAAAGAACTGCAGTGACTACAAGTAAACAACTAAACAAGACAATAAGGAAATAAATAAGAAATCAATTAATGCTAGCCTATTACCGCTATTACACATATTACATCCACTGGGCATCAAAGTTCGCTACCACTGCAAGTATAGGGAACAAAGCAACATATTACATACACTGGCCGTCAAAATTGGCCACCAGTGTAAATAAACACGGCAGCAAAACAAGAGCATACCTAAAACAACTTCAGAAGAGCTCAAGAAATGTTATCCTGGGTATCCACCATGCTGGCAATAAGGTTAGCAAGCTAATTAGCTTTGTCCTGTTTGGTGCTAAAATCCTCCAACGCTTGCTGTTGCACCAGAAAGTATGCATCTGAATGCTCCGCAGTCCTTCCGCTTCTTGTCGCAGCACAGCTGATCGATGTCTTTCAGCTTGTAGATGAGACTCAAGAAACCGAATTGATTCAGACAATGAGTTTGAATAGCTTGTGCAAGCGGTAGTGGCCAGTAACTCGAACACTAAACCATGACAGGACTTTGGGGTTGTCTCACTGTCTTCAAGATAGTCTTCCTTAGTTGTTTTAGCAGCTTTGTTGGAGACCAATGATGACCCACAAGTGCATGGGATCTATCATTGTCCTTTCGATAAGTAAGAGTGTCGAACCCAACGAGGAGCGGAAGGAAATGATAAGCGGTTTTCAGTAAGGTTTTCTCTGCAAGCACTGAAATTGTAGGTAATAGATAGTTTTGTGATAAGATAAATAGTAACGAGCAACAAGTAAATAAAGTAAATAAAGTGCAGCAAGGTGGCCCAATCCTTTATGTAGCAAAGGATAAGCCTGGACAATTTCTAATAATAATGAAGGAGCTCCCGAGGACACATTGGGAATTATCGTCAAGCTAGTTTTCATCACGTTCATATGATTCACGTTTGGTACTTTGATAATTTGATATGTGGGTGGACCGGAACTTGGGTACTGCCCTAACTTGGACAAGCACCCCACTTATGATTAACCCCTATTGCAAGCATCCGCAACTACAAAAGAAGTATTAAGGTAAATCTAACCACAACATTAGGCATATGGATCCATAACAGCCCCTAACGAAGCAACGCATAAACTAGGGTTTCAGCTTCTGTCACTCTAGCAACCCATCATCTACTTATTACTTCCCCATGCCTTCCTCTAGGCCCAAATAATGGTGAAGTATCATGTAGTCGATGTTCACATAACACCACTAGAGGAAAAGACAACATACATCTCATCAAAATATCGAACGAATACCAAATTCACATGACTACTAATAGCAAGACTTCACCCATGTCCTCAGGAACAAACGTAACTACTCACGAAGCATATTCATGTTCATAATCAGAGGAGTAATAATATGCATAAAGGATCTGAACATATGATCTTCCACCAAGTAAACCAATTAGCATCAACTACAAGGAGTAATCAACACTACTAGCAACCCACAGGTACCAATTTGTGGTTTTGATACAAGATTGGATACAAGAGATGAACTAGGGTTTTGAGAGGAGATGGTGCTGGTGAAGATGTTGATGGAGATTTACCCCCTCCCGATGAGAGGATCGTTGGTGATGACGTTGGTGATGATTTCCCCCTCCCGGAGGGAAGTGTCCCCAGCAGAACAGCTCCGCCAGAGCCCTAGATTGATTCCTCCAAGGTTCCGCCTCGTGGCAGCGAAGTTTCATCCCGTAAGCTTGCCCACGATTTTTCCAGGGTAAAAGTGATGATATAGCAGAAGATGGACGCTGGAGGCCCACCAGGGGGCCCAGGAGATATGGGCGCACCCTATAGGGGGGGGGCGCGCCCGCCTGTCTCCTGGACAGGGTGTGGGCCCCTTGGCCTATTTCTTTCGCTCAAAAATTCTTAATAATTCCAAAAGGTTGTTTCGTGGAGTTTCAGGACTTTTGGAGCTGTGCAGAATAGGTTCCCAATGTTTGCTCCTTTTCCAGCCAGAATTCCAGCAGCCGGCATTCCCCCTCTTCATGGTAAACCTTGTAAAATAAGAGAGAATAGCCATAAGTATTGAGATATAATGTGTAGTAACAACCCATAATGCAATAAATATTGATATAAAAGCATGATGCAAAATGGACGTATCAACCAACAAGGATGTATCACTATCTTGAACCTGATCTGCATTACTTCCTTTACCATTGCTTAATAAGGCACTCTTCCCCAATATTCTGTCAGCATTCTAAAAGAAGAAACAAGCAGACACATAACAGGTTTAGCATGTACTAGTATATGAAACTCATTTCGGTGAACCAGTTCATTAGTAAGGTGGACAAGATTAAACTACCAATTCTTCTATTGCCAAGTACTAGTACATAATAAAAGCATCAAACAAACATATATCTATGTCATATGGTCACTGCATTGTCTTGCCAAATCAAAATAGAGACACGGTTCAAATCATATCAGTTCAAGACAAAGCAGCAGTGAAAGAATACAAAGTGTGGGAAACTACACGACACAACAAGATTTCAGATGGGTACCATGGGTCTACATGTACAACAACACTATTGGCTCTATTGTGATGCTAGTAATATGCATGATATGAGAAGTCAACTGTATACACAATTGAAATTGAAATCAACAGAGCTATTGATAAGAGCAAACCTGTTAAAGAAACATGTGTGAACATACCTGTTGTGCCATTGGAGTTTCGATTGGATCCTTCAATTTAAAAATAAGTTTGTATGAGTAAATACAGTGATACAAGAGCAAAGCAGTATGCACGATAGCAATCATAGTTAAAAGGGCGCGCCTAGGCTCTAGGCGTTGGCAAAACGCATTGCGCATAACTATGCTTAATATGTGCATAACTGCGCATAAGCATGCGCTTTGGTCAGTAAAGCGCAAGGCGGTGCAAAACCAAATATGGCAATGGGTACCCATTACCTACGTACCCTGCGGGTAAAAACTCTATTAGGGTAAGGTTATGGGACAAAAAATATCCATGGATATATAAATAGGGAAATGTTAAACCCATCGGGTAGAGCGGGTACGTGTATGGGATCATATAACCCATACCCACGTACCCATGTACCCATATAAAATTCATATGAACTCCTTCACTTTGTTATGAATTTTTGAACTCAAAATATATGACAATACACTGATGTTTTGATGTGTTGTTGTTTACGAGAAAGTGATGTTGTTTATTAAATATATTGTTGTTTATGATGTGTTGTTGTTTAAAAATGTGTGTTGTTGTTATAATCTATTGTTGTTTATAGATTATAGTTATATGTTGTTTTTTATGACAATGAGTTGTTCAAAGTGATGCTTTGCAAACATGGGTAATTTTACCCACGGATACCCATCTACCCTGTCGGGTAAAGGGTGTGGGAAAAAATATACCCATTGACGGGTATGGGCAAGGGTGATGGGTAAGCTTAGAAGGGATGGGTAAGGGTATGGGGTGGCTTAACCCGTACCGAAACCCTGCAGGTGCCATCCCTACGCAAAACGCACAATTAACACCTAGCGCTTTTTTGAACTATGATAGCAATGGAATCTTAAATTAGAATAGTTGTTCTTCAGGTTTAGGCACTTGTTCTACATGAACAGAGTACAGTAAGACGCAAGAATATAGTACTTAAAATAGAAAATGAGCTCATAGACCTTACCACATTCTTGGTTCGGGACCAGTACAGAACAAGGTGTTCCCAGTCATCGTCCAGTAAATGTGTCTCAGGAGAACATAAGGGAATTTGATGAGTTCCTTTGCCGGTGAAGTACGTTTTCTTCAGGTAATTCCGATACTGCCACCAAGCACTCTTGAAGATAGCAGAGGTATTAGCACAGTTTACCTCATCCTGAGTTTCAAAATCGGTCCTTCTCTATAGAGAAAAATGGGAAAATTTGCTGTATTATAACCATCATGGAGGTAGGATGTATGGGACAAAGAAAAGTAATTGCCATGAATAACATTACTTACACATAACTCCTGGACAAACACCTGCAACTAGCATTTTCCTTCATCTTCAGTATAATATTTCCAAGATGGGAAGATACGCACATACGATTTAATAATATCAAATGCGATAGCTGCTAAACTACGACTAGCTGGTTGTGCTTCCTCCACAGGAATAGGCGTACTAACTGGTCGAGTTGGGGTTCACCGTGGTAGTATTGGCCCTTTGGGCACTGGAGCTGCCTTACTAATTGCTCTTGTTTGGGAGCTCTGTGGTGGAGATGGTGTTGTGTCAACAGGAACTGGGTTACTATCAGCTGGGGTTGGGGTTAGATTGGGTGAAGCTGGTTCTCTGTCCATCGCAGTAGGGGTACAATCTGCGAGAGTTTGGGTTATGTGTGGTAGGGATGGTTCTTGTGCATGTACAACCGGGGTGCTATCTCCACCAAGAGGTAGCACTGTTTTATTTAAATACCGTGTTTTTAGTCCACTGGATACTGGCATCACCCACTCCAATTCAAATGGCTGATAAACAGGAAACATAGTTGAATATACAGACATTGTATGAGAGACAGATGCAATAGATAGTGTGGAAAAAAGGCATTAAATAGTTTACATGTATAGTGTTTAACTAAAATGGATAGCATGACATAATTTCACATATATGATGTCTTTCTAGACTGGATAGCATAGCATAACATAATTCAAAGATATCATGAATAACTAAACAGGATCCCATGACATAATTCACCTACATGGTATCTAAGTAATCAGGATCGCATCATTTAATTCACATATGTGATTTATATGCTAAACAGAGGGCATTCGATATGATTTCTGAACTAAGAACATGGTGTTGAATATTGTGTATATGATGTCTAAACTATGCAATGCAAGACACCACATGCATGATATGAGCAGTATAACCGTGCCAAGTTTGAGCATACACCTCGGTGGGGGAATAGGACTGGTCATCTGTCTTTGAATCCATCTCTGAGGAGCTATCGGGACCCAACAAGAGATCTGCTTTGACAGGTAGCACTGTCTGCTCTGAAGGCCTTGTTTTCACTCCAGATTTTTCCATCTCCCACCCAAATGGATGATTCACAGGAAGAGTAGTTTAATGTACAAACACTGTTGACAAATGGAAATGTAATGAAGAAAAAGATGGGAAAGATATCATTCAAATATATGATGCCTGGTTAAACAGGATGGCATTGCACATTTTACATATATTATGGCTGGCTAAAAGACATGAGACTGCATAATTCCCATATATGATATAGAAACTAAACAGGTGGCATTACAGAACATGTCTAAACTAAGCAGATGACATATATGATGTCAAAAGTAGGCACTGCAAGGCAACATATGCATGATATGACTAACATCATCATGCCAAGGTAGAGCAAACACCTTGGGGGGTAAATAGGAGTGGTCAGCGGCGTCTGAATCTGCCCCAGAACAGATATCTTCCTCTGGATTACAATCTGGAGAGGGGTGGGGAGGGTTTGCCATTGAACCCACCATGGAGCGATGTCTGCATGACATTGTATTGCCGCGCAAAACTCTTCTCTTTTTCTTTGCATGTTCAGCATGACTGTGTACAATATCTGACATGCATACGAAAAAATATGGTGAGATTATGTAAGGAGAGCATGCAGAAATTTAGAGTGATGGTAATAACCAGTGGATGGATCCAAAAATAATGATAGCAAGCTGATGATTGCTTTAATTTAATAAAAAGACAGATGATGATTGCTTTACTATTTGTTTCCCACCCAAGATGAACAACATAGGCATACCCTAGGTGAACCAGATATTAGACAGACATACTATTCATTGCTGCCTCGATATGTGCCCCGCAACTAATTTAGAACTCAAGTTTGAACATTAATTTGGACCTGACTTGGAGTCCAAGATGTGAACAGGACGATAAAGTAGCAGGTAATTTTAAGCAATGCATAACATAAGCAGAAACAAAAGAGTGCGACCTCTCTTGTGGACCCATTTACTCCTCAGGTTCATCTGTTGAGTTGATGATGGTGATGCCGTTGCGGTGGGTGCCGGCGGCAGGGAAGGAGATCTGAGGCGGCGAAAGACGGTCAGGAGTCGTGATGTCTGGTTTGGTGGATGCTTCTGTCGATGGAGCAGCTCAGGTGAGGTGGACGATGTCGCGGCAGGAGCAGGACAAACCACACAAAGTTCCCTTCGACACCTACTTGTAACTAAAGTAATTCTGTAAGGACTCATTTGGCTTGCATGATTCTTAAAACGCATGGATAGGAAAAACACCGGAATAGGATAGGAATGCACATGGTAAACAGAGCATTTGTAAACACAGGATTTCTGCCAACTTGGGAGTTTGGTTTACAGGAATTGGAAGAGCAGAGGAATGCAAAGAAACATGGCCAAAATAAAGTGAAACCATATGAAAGCGTGTACAGTTAGAATGTTATTCTGCCACCAATGCACTTGGTCTTGTTTTCATGCATAGGATTTTGAAAAGTAGGTCTAGGTGGATGTTTTGCTTCATTCCTTTCAACAAAATGCATGAATAATTGAATAACAGAGTGCCATTGGAAAATTCCCTATTCTATGTTTTTTCGTTGAACCAAAATAGCCCTAATGGATCGACATGAATGTATAGTAATAAGTGACGCAACAAGTGTACAACCTCTTTGGCATAGCGTGTCGACCTCAGCATCATTGAGTTGGTCGATGAAGCAGTTGAGGCAGAGGTGGCTGTCAGAGGTGTGGAGGAAGATCTGAGGAATCTGTAGACAGCGTCTAGGGCACTGCTCTGTTGTGATGGATCATTCTGTCGTTGGAGCAGCTCCAGTGAGCCATAAGACGTCAAGGCTGAAGCAACACAAGACAAACATCGTCAATCTCAAGTGGGATTCTAATAGCATCTCCAATAGATGATGTAAAATAGATGTAAAATTTACATCGCCAAAAACCACCTGACTACAACAGATGAGGTAAAAATTGTTGACTCTGAACTTAACTGTCGAAACTGAAATTTACTGTGGAATCTGAATGCTACTGTCGAAACTGAATGCAATGGTAGCAGAGAGGCACTTGACATGTAGTTTAGGGAGGGCCTACAGTTCATCTTCAACATGCACCCCCTGAGCCGCCAGCCACCACCGGCCGAACCGCCGGCCCCAGCGCCGCCTCGCTGCCCCGAAACAACTCCCCACCGCCGGTCCGCCGCCGCCCCGGCCAGCCCTCTAGGCCCCCGCCCCCACCCTGAACCCTAAGATAGATAGTGGGGTACCTCTCTGGCGAGCCCCTGTCCCCGCTGCGGGTGGTTCTTCCTTAACTCCGGCGATCCCCCCAACCCTTGAAAATTGACTGACCCAAAAGTCGATTCAGTCGACTGAAGTGTAGCTAAATCGGAGCAGAGCAGCAGCACGAGCGACGAGCGAGCGAGAGCCGGAGCAGCAGCAGCAGCGTGAGCGAGCGAGTGAGAGTCGGAGCAGCAGCAGCAGATCCGGCTGGTATGGACGCCACCACCGAAGGGGCCTCGCACTGGGGGAGAGCCGCCGTGGAGATGTCGTCCGCGGCGCCGGCTTCAAGGTAGCCGCTCCATGGGGGTGCGGGATGGAGCACCATCGGCGTCGGGAGGTCGAGCTAAGGAGAAGGTGCGATGTGATAAGTGTACAACCTCTTTGGTGGCACTGAGTAGGCCTCGGCATCATCCGAGGAGTCGGTGAGGATGTTGCAGTTCCGGTGGAGCAGGTTAAGGCGGCACTGTGTGGATGGAGCAGCCGCGATAGACGAGGCGATCATCGGAGCAGCTCCTTGGTGGTGGAGGACGGGGCGGCTGAACTGGCAGGACGACGATATGGATGGCGAATCCTCATCCGGGGAGGTGGACGAGGGACGTCGAGCTGTTGCGGTGGACGACGTCGTCGGGGAAGAGGCTCCGGCTAGGCAGTGGTGAGGTGGCGGATGGAGGAGGGTGGGGTTTTGCGGCTGGAGCGGAGAGGTTATGGCGGCTGGGAGTTCGAATGGCGAAAAGGGGGCAATGGGAGGGGGTGAACCATGACTTAGGGACATGCTTGTCCAAAATGTAGGGTGTGTTACAAAAGTACCCCCCATCGATTTGAACTAGCGGCCCTTTCGGCTCAGGGTTAGAAGGGGGATTTCACGTGTCGGGATTTGGCAGCTGGAGGGAGTTTTCATGCACGTTGTAATTTCGGGATAGCAAGGCGCGGGTTGTGAAGGAGCCAGTTTTGGGAGCACGATATCTGAATTTTCGGGATATAACAAGACGCGGGTTGAATTTTAGGGACAAGCCTAATGTGTAGTAATATTGTACTTGTGCGTACCAAACCAATTAGCACTTCCCTCAACCAAAAAGAAAACGAAAAAAATAAAACTATTCACACCACACAAAGAGAGAGTCTTGGCCCGTTTTACTATACAAATGCTATTCAAAGCTACTCCCTCCTTCCATTTATATAGGGCCTAATGCATTTTTCGATGCTAACTTTGACCAAATATTAGAGCAATAATATATATGGCATGCAACTTACACAAAGCACACTGTTAAATTCGTCTATGAAAGGTTCTTTCAATGATATAATTTTCACATTGTGCATGTCATATACTATTAATCTTGTTAATAGTCAAAGGCGGTCTTAAAAAACTCATTACGCCTTATATAGATGGAAGGAGGGAGTATGAATCCATGTTATGTCCAATTAAATTTTTTCGCTTGCTGTATAATGCATGTAACCTACACATACCAACATTTTAGTGCATTCCAAATGTCTATACTACCGCTGCAATTCGAACTAAATTTGAATTCGTTTCTCTATTTCAATAAGAATCTACAATCATGATTGTTGCCAACTTCAACCATCATTCGTGTATTACCTTAATAACACACCACATGATTACTATAGAGATAGATATGAACTATGTGTACTACATGAACTCGAATTCTATTTTTTGAATACACTTAATGTTGATTCCAAATAATAGTACATTTGATGTACTAACTATATATTCATAATCTAAACCATGTTCCATACGTACATCGTGTTTACCACACAAAGTACAGTGCCCCGCCCCCTACATTATGAAAAGTATTTAGACCTGAGCTGCAAAAGCCACACATTATCCCAAATTATAATCAATGTTCTATGTATTATGTAGTACTAGCAAGATGCCCACGCGTTCCACAGAACATCAACATGATCAAGGGGCCTAATTTGCAAATATGGAGAGGGGTGTGGGTATCCTTTTTCAAAATTGCCATAGTTTCCTTCCTATCCGCCAGATATAAATCGGACGACCTATATTGCAGGATGGCAGGCACACCAGCATCAACAACTTCGTTTTTTATAAGAGTAGAGATAAAATATATTATATGTAGTATAACATGTTCATAACCACACCATGTGTATCACCGTTATATATATTCACACATGCGTCGGTTTAAAAAACTATGATAAATTCTTCAAATATCCGAATTTGCTTTTTATAATGAAGTATGATCTCTATTCGTCTTTTACACCCACACAATCCTCTTATCTTTGTAGCTAGCGCTAACTTTCTCTCGTGCATGCTCACGCCCGCATCTCTCTCACCCTCCCTTAGAATTCTCTAGCTCCATCGTGCAAATTCGTCTTTTCACTTTAGGTCGTTCACCCATGGTGTGTGTAGGCCCCCCAGCTCCTTCTTTACGGCACACATCGATCAATATGCCTCTCTAGCCAGGTGTGCCTAGCACAAACACAACCTTCCCCTCTTCTCTTATCACCGCCCATGCCTCACTCCCACCACTCTTTTCATCGATCTCGTACTTGCACACTCCTTCCCCCTCGATATAGTATGCCTCTCGTACCACCTCCTAGATGCATCCCTCTCCCTCTCTCTATCCTTCACCCCATGCCTCATTTGCTTCTAACACACACATGCATGTATACCGATCGATCTCCCAACATATACCTAGATCGACTTTAACTATTCCCCCCCATCGATCGACGTACCTCACAAGTTATGTCTCTCTTTTCTCTAACAAAGGGCGATTGATCTTCCTATGTAGTTACGTCTGCTTACCACAACCATATCGTCCCCCCCTCATCATTCGTGCATGCCTCCTGACCCTTCTCTCACACACACGTGCACAGACAACAAGCATCCATCTCCTCTCTTATTGATATTGCGGGCGTGCCCTCCGTTTGTCTAGGAAGCCTATGCCACCATTTGTTAGAAGCAACTCCACCACCACCCCCTCCAGCACTCTAGCTCCATCTCTCTCCCAACCGTATTCCTCTCCTACACATATGCATGGATGCCGATCGATCTCCCTTAATACATGAGGTAGATCGATCTCCTTAATACATGAGGTAGGCCTATCTCCTCCTCCACACATATACCAGCCATTGTACCTCTATAGTTAATTAGGCCTCCCTCTCCCCCACCACACACCGATAGTCGAGCGCTGCAGGTAGGTATCCATGCCACAGAGACAAACTGCACATGTCCCCTCTCACGTTCTAGTAGGCCAGCAACTCTATATCTTTGATGTGGGCACACACAAATTCGATGGCACTCTTTATCGATCGTGTGCGCCACACACACACACACACATCATCCCTATCTTCGATTCTATGGACACCTCAAGCCGATGATACCTCCACTCTCTCCTCGTGGATTGCCCCCTCTATATATGATATATCCAGGACTCTATTTAACACACATTGCATATGTTAAATTTTTTTGATTGCCCCCCCCCCCAAAACTCTCACGAACCCACACACTATATCTCTCTAGGTTTGTATCTCTCTCACACAACCCCACGTAGGTGGTGTACGTATACAAGAAGAGAATAGGTGCACCATGCATGTACTCATGCTTCGTGCCCAGCCACACCCGCGCGGGTACACGGTGGAGCTCATTTCTTTACGAAATGGCAGCCCACATGCTAATTTGAATGCCTGTAGCGGTTGTTTACCTAGGGAGGTCGGGTACCACGCGTGCATGAAACAAAGTTCGACTTGATGCGTTGCCACGTTATTTTTAAATAAAGTTATAGCGCTCAATGGCACATACATAGAATATAAAACGATTTTTATGGAGAAAAAGGTAGTCCGCTCCACTATATACAATGGAGCCTGCCTGCCTGCCTGGTTTGTCTCTCTTCAGAGTATCTCACACAAGGTTGCGGTGGCCTCTCTCTCTCTTTCTCACCGTTGGTCACTGATCCGGCCGCATCCCATCCGCCGAGGGAAAGGTAGGAAGTACATCGTTTCTCCGTTCGACGGTGCCGAGGCAAAACGTCTCGGTCTGCAGTATGGGCAGATTCCGCCCGCCGCCACTCACCTAGTTGCATCCCAACGACCTCCAGGTATCCCCTCCGGCCTTGCTCCACTGCCCGTCTTCCCACGTCACTGCATGTGGATCTTCCATAGTTCTTTGCCCAAAACGTAGCTCGTCCGGCGTACTTTCCATATTGCAATCTCGTCCTCACACCGTTTTAGACAAACACAACTGTGTTGTTATCTTCCCTTAGGACAAGGAATATGCTTATTTTTTGTTGTCGCATGTGTCATCAACTGTTATTAGCCAGTAATTGTTTCCTTTCTACCTCTTTTTTGCAAACAGGGCTATCCATTTCACCTTGTTGCTATTGTGACCTTTTGGTGAGCTGCACAAATCACTTTTTTCTTAAGAGTGTTTTGTGCAGTTGTACTAAAATGTCACACGGGCAACGTCTCTACATTTCAGTGCGACTGCACAAAGGGAGATTAGTTTTGCTCTATCCTCCTCATCCAACTCCGAGCCTAATCTTCTCCAACTAGTTAGTCTTAAGAGAAACTGCACAGGTGACCGGCTTCTATTTATGTGTTTATTGTTTCATCAGCAGTCCTCTATTATCGTAATCACACTTAATATCTTTGGAACAAGGACGCTCAGCTCTATTTTAGTGGAACTACACAAAATGATCGGAATGTTGCATGCTCCAGACAACTACTTTTTCCCAACGTGCCTTATTGATTTAGACAGAGCTGGGGGGACGTTGCTGCCAATGAAAGTATGGATCAATTTTAATTTAACACCTTCTCACAACTTTGTCTTCAGTTGTGATGTAAATATTAGCTTTGATCTGCTAATAATTGAGATGCATTAGCAAGGAAGTTAGTTTTTTATTGTTTCTGAAAGAGCATCGATGGCAAGACACATGAAACAAAAGCTGAAAGCTCACACCATTGTACAATTTCATGTCGCTGGAAAATTATTTGTATAGTACATCAATTATGTTAACAAATGCTGGAAGCTTGATAGCATTGCCAGAAGCCTCTTCAGCATCCGGGTCCATGTGCCATGCACAAAATTATACTCCTTCATTCCTAAATATTTGTCTTTTTACAAATTTCAAATGGGCATATTTTAGAGTGTAGATTCACTCATTTTGCTTCATATGTGTACTCCCTCCGATCCTAAATACTCTATTTGTCTTTCCAGAGATTTCAACAAGTGACTACATACGGAGCAAAATGAGTGAATCTATACTCTAAAATATGTCTATATACATCCATATGTAGTAGTCCATTTGAATCTATAAAAAGACAAATATTTGAGTAGTCACTCATTGAAATCTCTAGAAATACAAATACTCCAGAGTATATTTAAGAACCGAGGGGTAGTGCACAACTGCTTGGGAGACTCAACCCGGTCGTTGTGCCACATTAATAGTGAGTAATGAGCAGTCAAATCATAAGCCCCACCTTTCCCACTGTAAGTTGCTCAGAAGAAGCAACCATCAATACGCTCTTTTTTGAATCCGCTCATACTACTCCATCCGTCACTATTTATAGAGCACGCTTCAGAAAAAATAAAAAATCTGTGGGACCAAGGCGACTAGCGATCGGCCTGAAAAATAGCATTGGTAGTTATAGCACGGCGTCTATTACTAGAGGAAATAATGCGTACACACATGCATGCAGTGCTTCCACCCCGGGTACACACATGCATGCACTCCACTCCGTAGTAGTACATCGAGAGAAAATTGTGGACTTGATTGCGGCTACCACGCCCTAATTAATTGAGCATTAAACCAAACACGTCTAAAGTCTCTCTGGTGGAGGAAATGCATTGAGAGAAATGCATCATAATGAAGCACGCCCTGTAAACTGTGACGGAGGGAGGAGTAGTATGAAAGTGCAAAACCAAGTACACGTATGGCCAGTCGGTCAACGCACCTCCTCTTGGCATATCACTGACATGTGGGACAGGAGTGTGAGCAAACCGATCTCAATTGACGGCAAAATGGCCAACCCGTCGTTCCTTGAGAGAGACGAGGAGCGAGAACACGCAGACAGGCTCGCACAGAGGCCAAGATATATTCGAGCATGGTTGGTTGATCGATATCATCATTACATGTTGGGCTGCCGTTTTCCACCCTTCTCCGGAATAAACGTGTACTTTATCAGAGATTAAAAAAATAAGAGTATAGACGCTCCACCATGCAGTTCTAGTAGTAGTACTACTCGTACTACTAAACCTTGCGCTTGGCCCTTTGCCTCTTCGTGAAGTCGAACAATGATGGTACTCCGCATGTTGGGTACTACAGTGTATGCCTCTGACAATCTGACACTGAATGGACTGATGCATGTCCACCGCCTGCGCGAGGGTAGGTTGCATTAGTCAAAAGGCGTAAGCGAGCTTCACCTTGTCCTGCAAGCTTCTCCTCATTTTGCGAGTTGACGGGACACACCAAAAAGTAGTGCTAGTCCATACTCTCTCCTTTCCGGTTAATATGGCTTAATCTTTTTTGCAAGTAAATGAGAGAGCTTTATTCATATATAAGCATTCTTAGGACGATCAGCCAAGACACAGGTCACTAGGAAGCGAGGTACCTCGGAAAAAAAGAAGTAGGAAGCGAGGTGTTTCATCAAGCCAGCTCTCGGCCACATTCAAAGTGCAACAAGCACGGTTCGCACAAAGATGCGCCGCAAGGTTTGCTGACCTGTTTACATGCTGAATAACAAAAAAAGAGGAAATATTACTGAGCGCTCCTATTTGTAACAGTATATGAGCCAGAATTAAGCGACAATTGTGGCGAGTGTTCCATGCAATCAACTTCCATTATCACATGCGAGAACCCTCGAAGGGAACCAAATGTGGTGAAGATTTCTTTATCACATTTTAATATTATAATAAGGCTGGTCATAGTGGGGGGTAACTTTAGACTAGTAACATGCATATGTTACTAGTCTATGTTACTACCTATATAGTGCATAGTATCATAGATTAGTATCATAGGTGGTCTCATTTATTGCCATGCATGAAACATAGTAGCATCACATTTATTATGTTACGGTATCTACCTATGTTACTATAACCATTTCTTTCTTCTTTAATTGCCTGCCACATAAGCATGTTTGCGAGTTCCAAGTGCATGATACTACTTATGTTACCCCCACTATGGCCAGCCTAAGAGTGCAGACGCTCCTCCATCCAGTTCCTAGTACTAGTATAGTACATACCTCTATAGACTATAGTAGTAGTACTAGTACTACTAGTAAACTTTGCGCTTGGTTGTTCGCCTCTTCGGGAAGTCGAACAATAATAGTACTAGTATAATGTATGTTTCTGGCAATCTGACACCGAATTAACTATTGCACGTTCACCGCCTGAGCGAGGGAGATCTTGCATTCGTTAAAAGTTTCTCCTTGTCCTGCGAGCCACCGCGCGCAAGCTTCTCCCGTCCTGCAAGCTTCTCCTTGTTCGGAAAGTTGACGGGATACAACAAAGTAATGCTAGTCCATGCTGCCTCCTCTCCGGTTAATATGGCTTAATTTCAAACGAGATAAATACACTATCTGTCACTGTATATTTGTAAAAATACGGTCAGTGGACTTCATAATATGCTCATTGCGCTCAATATATATATTTTTGGTGTTTATACGGTCACTAGCTCACCCTGACTGAGTATCTGTGTGCATGCACGTGTAGGTTGAGCACTTGAGCGTGACCGTGTGTGTTCTGTCGTGTGCTCTGACATGCATGCATTAGGGCGTCGCGCGTGTTTTTGCATCCATGTGTACGTATGACTGTTGCATACACGTAGGGGGAGTACGTGTAGGGGCCACTAAGGACCAGTCAAATCACACAATAAGTTAGTCGGAAGAAGCAACCATCATTTCACTCTTCAATGACACGTACGCAATATAAAATGGTTGGTATGGAGAGAAAAAGAAAACCACTATATATACACTAGCAGGAGCCTAAGCTACAAGCCTGCTTGCTTAGGTTGCTCTCTTCACAAGCATAGAACGATGATGGCCACACCGCTGGTCACATATCCGGCCTGATCCCGCATATGGGGGAAGGGAACAATGTTCTGCGTAGATGCGGTCGACATCGGCGAGGGAGAAAACCCACAGTCGGTGTGTCCCAATCGGGGGTCACCGCGGTATGGGCTGATGCCGCATCCCAACCTCCCTTCTAGCTACAGCCCGATGTCCCAGGTAGTCCATCTTCCTTTTGGAGCCGGCTTGCTCCACTGCCGCAGCTCCCCACGTAGCTCCATCTCCATGTTGATCTTTCTCTACTTCTACCGGCTTCTACTTGCGATGAGTTTATGTCTCATGAACTAGTGCCAGTACTATTATTCTAATCACACTTCTTCAATATCTTTGCCATTAGGGATGCTCAACTCGATTTTAGTGGAACTGCACAAAAGCATCATATGATCTGAGGGTGCTAGCCGTCTTTCCTTCAACGGATTCTACCTGGCCAGAAAATTAAATCCTGTTTAGGTTTTAGGGTTTAAGTCGTAGTGACCCCATCAATAGTTTTTCTTTCGTACACGCTCTCGCAACTTTTGTCTTTAGTTGTGAAGTAAATATTGGCTATGATCTGTGAATCATTGAGATGCATCAGCATGCGTATTAGTTTTCCTTTGTATTTGATGGAATGTTGTAACGGGGCAACCTTGGAATAGGAATGAAAATGGAGTGGAAAGTTTCCATTTTTCCAGAGAAAAAATGGAAACGGAGAGAAACCAAAGTTTCGTTTCATTGGATCGGGCCATCGAGCAAAACCAACGTTTAAATCACGTCTGTCGTGTTCGTGTCTCACCCTCCTCCACAGCTCGACCCCACACGGTCGCTCGGCATGCCACTCACCGCAAACCGATTATACGATAACTTTATCGCCTGCTTGTTGATGGATCACGCCATGGAGTACTAGCACTACTGGAAGAGATTGACGAGTTGGGGGAGGACAACTAGCTGTAGCACGGACTCCCAAGAACTTTTTACATGCATGTTGTGGCCGGCTATTGCGACCTTTGAATGCGGAGTTGTCGCGTGCACCAGGAAGCGGTGCGGGCGACGCTCTCTCGGCCGGCGCGCCGCTTCAATGTCGGCGCCAATGAGAGGTCGCGTCCGCTCTGGCCGGGCATGAATGTGGCACTGACCATTTCATGCGGGAAGCACGCGCGGGTGATGAAGAGGGTTCGGGTTGGTCAGGACCGGCCGTGGCAGCGGTCCAGACGCCCGCAAACAAGAGATGTTGTACGTTAATATTGCTGCATATATAATTAACAACGTAAATAATGTGCCAGTTGGACAAATATGATTGGAGATGGAGATGGAAATGGAATTTTACGTAAACACGGATATGCATGTCTATGTCTATGTGTGTGTGCGCGACGACTCTCACGGCCTGGAAGCAGGGGCGTGTTTTTGATCGAGTTTTCTTCCTTGGTACGTTAAAAAATTGTCCGCCAGTTTTCGTTTCTTTTTTACGGGAACGCGCGTATTCTATTTAAAACCACTGCTATGGAGAGATTTTTTTACTCCATTATAGCCTATTGTTTGATAGAGTTTCTCGCGTCTCGCTCTCTCACCCTCTACATATCAAAACAAGATGACAGTGTCCACTCTATCTCTCTCCTCACCGGTGGCCACAGATCCGGCCGAATCCCGTCCGCTACGGGAGGTGGTGCAGCGTTGACGTTGTCGCCGTCGGCGATGGAGGAAGTCGATGCACACCGTCCTCTCGGAGCCGGCGCTGGCACGGACAAAGGTCCTCCGTGCCCTTGTTCACTGCCATCGTGTGGGCATATCCCACCCGCCCGCCTAAACGACATCTTGCCCACCTGAGGTATAACTTCTTGTACTGGTCCAGCTCCCCAGGTCGCTGCGTGTGGGTTTTCTTCTATGCGACTACTCCCCAGCTCCCCATGTATAGTAGCTAGGGTTCGTCGGCTGGTCCAAATTATAGAGGAAATGCCACTCGAAAAGTTGTCCTGATTTATGCCTCGGTGGAGGTATACATATTGTTTCGACAAAAAGTACATGGTGGTTGTGCGTTCATTGTCCATATGCTCCTATTGTTGTTGTTAATCTAATACTATCACTCGTTAAATGAAGAAATGCTTTTTTCTCGGGTATCCTGGTTTAGTTCCCATCAAGATAATCATGATGCTTCTGTTTGTTGGTGTACTTTTCATTAATTCTTATTGACAATTGAGATGTCATTGTTAATCTTGTAAAACAAAGTAACAACACTATATCCCCTTTTTATATTTTTGGAAACAGCGATGCGTATCTCCATTCCCGGGGATGTCTTCCTCAATTTTAGTGGAACTGCACAAAATTGGATGGCCATTGTTGTTCCGCCTCACTGTCCTCTGCCACGTGGTTCTTCCTTCCTCGAGCTTGATTACTGAGAAGAAACAGACCACAGTGAGGATTTGTCGAACTTCATAGGTGCCTCACCCAAACTTGATGCCAAATGGATGATGCGTCACCACGATGACCTATCGATGCTCATGGTTGCACCTCATGGTTGCGTCGGCTGGTGAAGCTGATCGATTTTCAATGAAAAACAAGCTGCCTTCCATCAGTGCTCTTTGCTTGTTACGCACAAAGATGATATCCTTCGTCAGTTCACCTTGGTTGCGTTGGAGACGCAGTCGTCTTTCACGTTGGTGCAATTTTATCACACAATTAGCTATGAACCAAATGTTTCCTCGAAGAAGGATCGACGTTGGTACTAAGAGCATAAGTTTTGTATTGATTTCAAAGTCTTCTCACAACTTTGTCTCCAGCTCCCCTTTATTTTTTTTTGTCCAGCTATTAACTTTGATTTAAAAAATGGTGTGGACTAAAAACCCGGATGGACGTAGTAGCCCTCCATTTTTATTTACTCCGCATATTAGATTTGACTGAAGTCAAACTTTGTAAATTTTGACCATAATTATTAGAGAAGGCAAACTGTACATACTCTCAAACCTTTCCGATAATTGAAATTAAAATTCTTTATTTGTACACACTCTCACATGTTTCCCATAATTTGGCGCATGTGTGGTTGTTCACTTAAGGCAGGGTAGTGTACCGCATGTGAAGGACAGGAAGTGCGACCAGGATGCATGGATCATTAGTTCATCGGAAGTAGTAGTTGTTTTCTTCACTGTATGTTAAATAAAGAGTTTCGTTTCGTACTTACACAATTTAAAACTATTGTTATGGAGAGAATAAGAAAACAACTCCACTATATATTAGTCATATACACGAGTACTATATGGATGCAGCTTCATTGACTTTAGTGCACCTGCCTTTAGGTTTATGACAGGTGGGCCCAAAATGTGGCTGGCTCACCTGTCATACAGCCAAAAGCAGGTGCAGTTAAGGTACCGGAGCTCAGTCCGTACTACAGTAGTATATATATAAGCTGGAGCCTCAGCGCTTGTTCACTAGGGTTTGCACTCTCCACACTCTCGCTGCACTATATATATATATATACACACGCTGGAGGCTCGGCGTTCCTTTGCTAGGGTTTGCTATATTCACAGTCTCTCACCCCCTCTTCACCAGATCTAAACAAGACTGCGTTGGCCTCTTGTCTCTCTCTCCCCCCTCACAGCTGGTGAAGGAGGCGTCCGGATCCCGTTGCACCGAGAAGGGGAGGAGGTGCAGTGTTCACTCTATTGCCTTTGGCGAGGGAGGCAATCCACTACCGGATAATCTGTTCTCTTTCACCCAGCGCCTATGCGGGAGGGCCACCGACCCCTTCTTCCTTGCTGTTGTACATAGTGTGGGCAGATCCGGCCTCCCGCCGCACGCTTTGCCACATCCCGATGACCCTAAGGTATAAGTTTCTTTGAAACCGTCGTTGCTCTAGTTGCATGTGGATCTTTTTTGATCTGTAGTCGAATCTAGGTCTTGGTTCAAAGAGGAAAGAAGGGTGCGGTGGGCTGGAGCATGAATCTAGGACGTGGTTCAATGAGTAAAGGAGGGACGAAAAGTAGTATAGACTGGCTATCCAGCCGCTTTGTTGGTCGAAAAGGGAAAAGGGGGGTAACCCAGTACACACATCTGTAAGGAACCGATCTCTTTGTTGAAAAGGGAAAGAAACTGGGGGGTCAGGTAGTTTGTGCAGGACTAGATTTGCTGCCTCACATAGGAAAAAGGTTCAAAGAGAAAAAATATGGGACCAACGCAGATATGTTGCTTGGCTACATACTCTGCATCACCCATTTATACGTGTGGACGCACATGGTGCTGGCATGTCCCATACAACTATTTTGCTATTGTTAATCTAAGAATGCTGAAGGAAAATTGAAGCAATGCCACTGTTAAAAGTAAATTACATTTTTTTAACGAATGTTGTTTTAAGAGAATGTCTCTGTTAATATAAATCAATGCAACCATTTTAGAAATGCTACTATCCTACTTTGTTTTCCCTCCAAGATAAGTTAGATGCTTCTTTCTATCACTGTTTGTTTCATCCTCCTTTATCGGCAAGTAATTGTCTCCTTTTTTGCCTCTGTTAAAACAGGGGTATCTATTCAACTTTTTGCTATTGCGACATTTTGCTTTTGCTACGCGAAACACTTTGCTTTATTTCAGTGCAACTACACAAAAAGAGATTGGATTTCCTATTCGTGTTGGTAGATTCGTACGTGATCTTGCGTGCGTCATGACAGGTTGGTAATTTCCTTCATCCACATGATCCTGCAGTGTGTTTTGAGATGTTGTGCTACTTGTATTGGTACTTTTTTAAATAAATGTTGAACTGAAGCTATTGTATTGCTCTCTTTTCCCATTAAGTAGTGAACAAAAATGGTACCAACCCAGACATGATGCTTGTTGCTTTGTTACAACAAACTCTGCATCACCCTCTTTATAAGTAGATGGAAGCACATGGTGTTGTTACGTCCACTCTCCCCTGGAACTATTAATGCTTTTTGTTAATCTAATGCCGCTGGTAAAAGTAAGCAATGCCACTCTCAGAATTAACTACTGAATCTTATTTCAAAATAGCAACACTTATTAGGGATTGGCGGGATTACCATTTTTGTGCCTGCATGTTTCATCCTCCTTTATTAGCCAGTAATTGATTCCTTTTTTGCCTCTGTTTAAACAGGGATATCTATTCAACTTGTTGCTATTGCGACATTTTGCTTCGCTGCGCGAAACACTTATGTTTTAAGAGTGTTTTCTACAGTTCAACTTGAATGTCACACCGGCAACTTTGCTTAATTTTGGTGGAACTGCACAAAAGGAGATCGGATTTTCATATACGTGTTGGGATTTTGTTCAAATCCTCCTCCTGAGTTGTTTCAAATCTTGGTCAAGAAAGGTCAGTACCGACTATCATCCACATGATGGTGCAGTGTGCTTTGAGATGTTGTGCTACTTGTATTGGTACTGTTTTGGATAAATGTTGAATTGAAGCTATTGAACTGTTGTCTTTTACCATTAAGTGAGCAAAAATTGTTCCAACCCAAACATGATGCTTGTTTATTTGTTATAACAAAACTCTGCATCACCCCCTTTATAAGTAGATGGAAGCACATGTTGTTGTTGCGCCCACTCTCCCCTGGAACTGTTTATGCTTTTTGTTAATCTAATGCTGCTGGTAAAATTGAGCAATGCCACTCTCAGAATTAATTAACTACTAAATCTTAGTTCAAAACTGCAACACTTGTTAGGAATGGTACTATCCTGCTTTGTAGTTCTTTCTACATGTTTAACCAAGGTATTGTTAAGATAATGTCTCTATTAAAATGAATTAGTTGCATTGTTTTAGGAATGGTACTTTTCTGCTTTGTTGTTCTTTATACATGTTGAAACAAGGCATTGTTAAGATAATGTCTCAGTCAATATGAATGAATCACACTGATGTATAATTGCTCCTCTCCTGCTTTGTTTCCCATTAAGATAAGGTAGATCAATAGATGTTTTTCTTCTGGGATACAAGTCATCAACAGTTATTTCTCAGTAATTGTTTCCCTTATACCTATTGTTGCTTACAGGGATATCAAAATTAAAGCTCGGTTTTATTCCGACTTTGATTTTAGTTGAACTGCACAAAAGGGGCCAATGTGTCCAAGGCAAACTGCTACATTACTGGGTCCAGTTGGTCGTTCCACTTTGCAGAAAGAAGCAGTCACTATTTGTGCTACATTATAGAAGGAATGACCGAGAAGCTTTACAGAGTATTATTAGATGCTGGTGACATGACTAGTCTGCAGATAGCATTGGCAACTCTACAACACGTGGAGTGCACTGGGCAAAAAGTGCCCAAACAAGTACAAGAAGCCATGACAGGACTCCACGATCATAGGCATTACATATTTTGAATGGGAAAAGCTTGTAAAAGTTTAATCATTGATGTTAGCAAGAAGACGTTAGTTTAATATATTGGAATTGGAAAACCTTGTCAAAATTTGCTCATTGATGTTAGCCAGAAGACATGCATTTGATATTTTTGAGTGGGACGCCCTTTGAAGTGAGCAGCGTTGATTCTTTTTTCCTATTCCTGTGTTCAGTTTAGAAGTAAATAGTTACTCTGCTGAGATATTCCTGTGTTAAGAATTTGTTCTGAATATTGTCTATGTAATGCCAGGCCTGTGTTTGATTGCAAAGTTGAGCTTGGAATGTTGTGGCATGCGGCATCACGAGCTGTTCACCGTGCCTCCTGAGAATAATGCTTCGTATTGTTTTGCATGTCGATCTAATGCGAGTGGTTTTCTTGTTAAGAAGGTCATCCTCTTCTGTTGTTTCCGTGCTTAAGAAGTTCATCGTCTTATGTTTCATTCATAGCCTATACGACAAGTTGGGTAGGTTAGACGTGAAACCACATGATCTTCCGACCAACTCATCATCTTAGGCCGTGATTGGATCATCGTTTTCCAACTAAAACCGCTTGTAAAATTGATGCTTGTAAATAAAAGCATATGATCTCGGGCGAAGCACTTGGCTGGTCGATTTCGACTAGTAAAATATACACTGGTCTCTCAAATTACACGCGTAACCCGCCGGTTTTACTTACAGACCTCGGGCCCTTGGTTTCATTACGCCTGTATTTTATGCATTGTTTCTGATGACGAGTAAATTACACTTGTATGTTAATACAGGTGTGAAATAAACCAGAGCTCCCAAGCGCGGCCTTACCGTTTCATGTCGTCTCAGTTTTTCTCGAAGGAGCTCATAGGTGTCCGATGATCCTGGATTCCTGAATGAGCAACGGGCGCTGTATCAGACCATCCGTAGGGCCCGCGAGGCCCTCTCCATCGTCCTTTGAGTTCTTGCGCTCGCCGTGGCGCCGAGCATTGTTAACATCGTGAACGAACATGAGGATTCAGGAGATGACTTTATTTTGACTGGATGATAGTAGGGACCCACTAGGGCCATAGCCGTACGTACATAAGTGCCTCCTTATTATGTACGACTATATTTTTTTTGCTTCCTCCTGGTTTCCTGACATCACGGTCCCACACCATTGTCAACCTATGTAGTCAATATAAACGAGAGAATTGCTCAAGGTGCGGCCGATAGCTGGGACCAAGCAGCTCGAGCAGTATTTGTGTTTTTGAGGCGTGAGCACTGCAGAGTTTTTCTTGGCGATGATTTCATTGTTGTTCAGAGGAGAGCAGGGTATTAACTGGGCGGGTTGTGGCCCGTCTAGCCCAGGCCAGATATCCAGCCCAGATATTAATTTTTTCAAGATGAAAATGGCTAGCCCAGCTATACATTTTTTTGAGGAATACCCAGGCAAGGTCAACTTGTTATTCTCCGCCCCGCCGGGCTGCAAATCTTTCCTAGGAGGAATCCATTAGGCTTAACAGGAAAATGGGCTTTAAAAAATAATAAATGGGATGTAATTATAAAAACTGGGCAGTAACTACAAAAAATGCACCAAACACAAAATTAGTTTATAAAATATTATTTGTGGATTTTGATAATCTTAATTTTTCGTTGTTGCGCGCGCAATGTTTTGTTGGATTTTTAGGTAATACAAATTTATATTTAATCTGACTAGAAATTTTGGGATAAAAATATTTCGGATCCCATCAAAATGTGGGAAATTTTATTGAATTCTGTCTTGAACGGTTGGTTGAAATTATTAATCATTGTCCTAGCTAGAAAATGGGCTATACTTTTAACAAACTGTAAATGAGCTGTAGTAAATTCCATTAAAATTCAAAAATGGGTTGTACATTCTTACAAATCACAAATCGGCTATAAGTTCTCTACCACACACTTGTGGCCCTACTAAGTTGACGCGTCCCCTAAAAAAATAAGTTGATGCGTATGCAAGGCTTTGTCAACTTATTATAGTCAACACATTGTTCTAGCAGCAGTGGCCGTTGGATGTCTATCCAACGGATGTCGTGCTTCTTCTTCAATCTCAGATATTCTTAGCTTCGGCTGCCCAAAAAATGATTCCTCCCCCTGACATCTGGGGCGCACCATTTCGGAGGCTGACCTGTGGGCCTACTAAGTTGGCGCGTACCAAGGGATTTGTCAACTTAGTCAATATAAACGATTCTAGCTTCAGTGACCGTACGATATCCATCCAACGGCCATAGTGCTTCTTCAACCTCTGATCTTCTTGCTCCAGCCGCCCAAAGCAGCGTCGGTCGTGCCGCCTGCTCCTGCCTCCTGTGGTCGGCTGTGCTGCTGCGGAGGCCTCACCGCCCCCATACTACTCCCACCCATGGCCAGGCCATCCCTTCACTCACCCACACCCCCTGTTATTCTGCGGCGACGGCAACCTCACACCGCAGCCGAACAAGTGAACACTCGTACTCCTCTTCGCGTGGGCATCCACTGTCACGTTTTCTCCGGTTCCGCATCGTCCCGTTCCTAGGCCTCGCCATCGTCCATCGTCGTGGTGCTCTCGACGCGGTGTGGTCAATGTGGTCAACGACCAAATTCCATCGGAAGAGTACTGTACGTGGAGAGGCTGACAGCTGGGTCCACGGCAGCCGCAAGGAAGTGCCTCCTTATTACGAGCAAAATAATTATTCCTCCACATGATAACAGGGACCCAACGGACGGGCCACCGCATTTCGTGAAAAAAACGTTTCCCCCCTGACTGCTGGGACCCACCAGCTACATCTTCGCACACAAGGAAGTGTGTCCGGGCAAAAAACGATTCGCCCCCCTGACTGCTGGGACCCACCAGCTACATCTTTGCACGCAAGGAAGTGCGTCTAGGCAAAAAACGATTCACCCCCCTGACTGCTGGGACCCACCAGCTACATCTTCGCACGTAAGGAAGTGCGTCCGAGCAAAAAAAATGATTCGCCCCCCTGACTGCTGGGACCCACCATCTTCATCTTCGCACGCAAGTGCCTGACAGTTGGGACCCACCTGGTCGAAGCATACGTAGCGTTGTCATTCTGGTCGCGAACATGTACGTACATACTGGTGGATGTAGAGGCGCGCACGTGTCATAGTAGAGGCGCGCATGTAGCATGTACACATACGTACAACGACCAGTGTGCAAGAAAGAAAATACGACCATGTACGTACATACGGGCGGGGTCTCGAATGCCTACCCGCGCACACGTATGGCCAGGGCTCGTGTACATGGCTGGGTCGGAACGGAGAAACAGCGTCGTGGTCGTGTTCATGGGGAGCCAACCGGATGGGTCAGAACGGAATGCGTCGTCGTGTTCATCGGGAGGGCTTGGACAGAACAGGCGATGGAAACGAGGCCTTGCGTACCGCAAAACGTAGGAAACGGCCTTGTGTTCGATCGGCCACATTCAAAGTGGGATCCTGTTCATCGGGAGGGGTCTGGCGTACCGCAAAACGAAGGAAACAGACTTGTGTTGGACCTACTACGGTTAAAACGGGGTCCGGTTGATCGGGAGGGGTGTGGCATACCAAAACGGACGCAATGGACTTATGTTGGAGCGCTACGGTCGAAACAGGGGTCCTCTTCATCGGGAGGGGTGTGGCGTACCGCAAAATGGGACTCCACATGACATTGTTCATCTCCACCGTCGACCTCCTCCAGCCTCCACGGGCTACTGTTCATCCACTATCGACCTCCTCCAGCCTCCACCTGCGACTGTTCATCCACGGGCTCCTGTTCATCCAGCCTCCACGGCGCGCTACTCCACCGGCTATTGTTCGACCACCCTTCTCCACGGGCTCCTGTTCAACCACCCCTCCACGGGCTACTGTTCATCCACCCCTCCATTGTCTACTGTTCATCCAGCCCTCCACGGGGTCCTGTTCATCCAGCCCCAACAAGCTCGATCAATCGGGGTCCTGTTCATCCAGAGGCAATGCCACGGGGTCCTGTTCATCCACCCCCACCGCTCACTGTTCATCCAACCCCCCCCCCCCCTCGCAACACTCACTGTTTATCTAGAGGCAGCATCGATTGGCTTCAGTTAGCAGCAGTAGTTGGATGATAAACGACGGCCGGTGCATGTTATTTTAGTCTATGCATTGTAGTAGGATGATATGTCTATGCATATGAGTGCGATTTATGATTAAAAAAGAGATGGTTTTTGGCGGAACCTACGATGGCCGGACTGGAGAGGGGCTGTGAATGGATCGAAAGTGAATCCGAACTGCCTTCTACCTTCATGGTCCTGTCCTTATGTGTCCGGGCCGATTCCACGCTGCCAATGTTGTTCTGCAGAAAAGTTAATTTGTGAAAGCGAATGCTTGGAGGCAGTCGAACGTCCTCTTGTGGTTGGTCTAAAGGTTCCTGATCGGACCCTGGTGACCCCAGCCGATATACCATGAAGCAGCGCGGACTCCTCGGTTGATGTCTGGATAGTTGGCTGTTATATCAAAATTTTGATAGGCATGCACGACTTGCTACTTCGGCAGCTGTATGATTTCCGCTCTAAGGGTGGGGTTCGGCCTTGCACGTAGGTGTGAGTATATCACCGGCATTGGCCTAATGGTTTACCACGTGGAATCTAGTCAACGTGGTTCATCTCGTTAGCACACGGTGGGTTACCGTATCAGGGGGATGCGCCGATGGCGTGGCATTTTTTTGGTTATTTGAGGACAACCGTTAGAGCGGTGGGCCAATGAACTTGGCCTTTGCACCGGACACCTTATAGAAGGTGTTTATTTGTAGATTCATACCCGCAGGGGCTTTATGTGTTATGGAGCCCCTGGACTACTAGGTCTAGGGGTACGACAATTGAATTGTTGTGGTTTGTATGATAGGTGGCGATTGGCCGTATTGTTGTGCTCTGGGGGGGTCTCTTAACTAGACGCCTCCCTTCATTGTTTCTGGCACACGACTGGTCGCTTTGTTGTGAGGATCCGGCATTCTCTATTGGTATGCTTTGCCGTCCTTCTAGGAGTATCGTGAATTTCACATGGTTGATCAAGTATGTGGCTCGGGCCGAATAGTATTGAGCTGTTCTTTGTCCGTTAACCGGAGTGGGAGTTGCTGGGCTTGGCTCCAGCTTCCCTGACTTGATGTTTATTACCAGTGCGCCGAGGCTTGAGGATGCCTCTTCGTGTATCCTTCTTACTGTCTTGGATCGTAGTGGTGTGTGGACGTCGGGTTGTGTGCCTTTGGTTCTCCTGCTTAGGTTGAGGTAGCCAGTTGTGTCGCGTATGCCCTTTGTTAGGGCGGTCGAATCCGTACTTTTCGGTGGCCAAGATCTTGGTCCACCTATCCGCTAGCAAATCTTGGCCAGCTTTAAGCTGTTCTTGCTTCCTTTGCAGACTCCTTGCCGTGGCTATGAGCCGTCGCTTGAAGCGAACTTGTTCCGCTGGATCTTCAGGCACGCCGAATTTTTCATTGCCGAGGCTTACCTCGTCTTCGGAGGGGGTGTATTGTCCCTCTCCAAGTATCCCACCGTGGCCGCTCCGGCCTGCTTGAAGGTAAGCTGATCAGGGCTGTATTCCTCTTTGGCACCAAACGGATTGCTTTTATCTCCGAGGCCGGTATTGACGTGGCGGGGCTTGGAGCGGCGCCGAAGACGCCCATGCTTTGCTTTTTCTCCTGAGGGGTTATCCTCCGCTGCCTCGTCGCCATTGGTTTCCTCCGGAGTGTCCACCATATATATATCATATAAAGAGGCGGCTTTCCACCGCCCTATGGGCGGTGGCTCCTGTGTGTCTCCTGCGTCGTCGTCCATACCGTCGATGTCTTCGGAGTCAAAGTCAAGCATGTCGGTTAAATCATCGACCATGGCGATGAAGTGGGTGGTGGGTGGGCAGCGAATTCCTTCATCGCCTGCTTCCCACTCAAGCCGGACATAGTTCCGCCCAGAGCCTCCTGACAAAGAGAGAGACTTTAATGAGTTCAGCATGTCGCCAAAGGGCGAGTGCTGAAAGATGTCCGCAACGGTAAACTCCATTACCATAGCCCAACCTGGATTGGCGGGCTCGAGGGTGTGCGGACCGGAACCAACAACCGGATATGAGTCCAGGGGCCCGGGGTTACAGGCCTCTGCAGAGGTGAGACATGTGTTCGGCTCCACCCCCTATGAGTATGCGACCTGCGGGGCGGGGTCCACCCCTCCGTCCTTGGGCAACGCAACCTGTTCCGGATTTAGATCTGGGGCAACTACAGGGATGATGTTCCGAGCATTGTCCGACAGCAGGTCTAGGCCGCGCTCGTCGTGACTGTCTGGCGCTCCTGGCACAGGCCCGAATCCATCGAAGATCAAGTCTCCACGAATGTATGCCGTGTAGTTCAAGTTTCCGAACCTGATCTGGTGGCCAGGGGCGTAGCTGTCAATCTGCTCCAGACGACCAAGCGAATTGGCCTGCAGTGCGAAGCCACCGAACACAAAGATCTATCCGGGGAGAAAAGTCTCGCCCTGGATGGTGTTGTTGGCGATTAAAGATGCCATCGAGCCTCAAAGTGACGACACAGAGGAACTCTCAATGAAAGCACCAATGTCGGTGTCAAAACCGGCGGATCTCGGGTAGGGGGTCCCGATCTGTGCGTCTTAGGCTGATGGTAACAGGAAGCAAGGGACACAATGTTTACCCAGGTTCGGGCCCTCTCGATGGAGGTAAAACCCTACTTCCTGCTTGATTAATATTGAAGATATGAGTAGTACAAGAGTAGATCTACCACGAGATCATAGAGGCTAAACACTAAGAGCTAGCCTATGATGGTATGATTGTAATTGTGATCGGCCTTCTAAGGACCATCCTCTCCTGTTTATATAGACACCGGAGAGGGCTAGGGTTTACATGGAGTCGGTTATAAGGAAGGAAATATAATATCCGGATCACCAAGCTTGTCTTCCACGCAAAGGAGGGTCCCATCCGGATACAGGCCGAAGTCTTGACTCTTGTATCTTCATGCTTCAATAGTCCGGACAATGTATATAGTCCAGCTGTCTGAATACCCCCTAATCCAGGACTCCCTCAGCTCTCGTCATCAGAGTCCATGGGGGTCTCCCCCCCCCCCCCCGTGTGCCCGATGGTTGGGATCCTTCTTGGTGGCATCTCCAGAACTATCTCCCCCTGGTCTAGCATCCTCTGGGACAACACCTCGGTGTCGTTCGCGGGCCTGGGGGAGGAGGCTATCGGGAGTGACTCGCTGTTCATCGCCGACGGGTCTAGGGACTCCTCCGAAGAGGATACCTCGATGTGGGATTTGGCCGGACTGCATATGCATGTTCGGCATTGTAAGAACCAATAAAGCTAAACACACTGGAAGTACTATAGTGTCTGGATACTTACGACTTAGCCAGGGGCTTGTTCCTGGGCAACCTCTCCTCGTCGCTATAGGTGGTCGTGGTGGAGTGGTCCGGAAGGGAGGTCTTTCCCTTCTTGGACGTTCCGTCCTCCCCCTGTGGGGCGGCCCTTCTCTTCTTCTCCCTCCTGGTGGGGGGGATTTCCTCTTCCTCCTCCTCGTCTTCGTGGGAGGAGTGCGGTGTCTTCCGACGACGAGTCCAATACAACCTTGCGCCGGAGACCTTTCCTGGTCCCTGCGGTCGTATTCTTGGCCTTCTTCTTCAGCAACTCATAGCACGCCGGAAACAACATCCTCGTTAGAAGCTCCGATTCTGGATCTTCCGATAACGGAGCTGGGCAGTCGGTCCACTCCGCTATCGCTACCCAATCCTGCAAAAACAACGTGAAGGCTTAGGATCCTCCTCCAGATGTGCTGATAAAAAGCGCGTCTTGTGAAACGTATAAACTTACCGGATTGGCGGGGCACTTTGCGCTAAGTCCGCAATCTTCGGTTATGGGTGGTGGTACCTCGGTGGCCTTGAACAGCAACTTCCAGACGTCTTCGTGCATCATGTCGAAGAGCTCTCATAGCGTCTGCTTTTCGTCCAGGTCGAACTCCCAGAGATTGCAAACCTGTCGCTAGCACGGAAGGATCTGGCAGAGGAGCATAGCCTGTACTATGTTGACGAGCTTGATCTTCTTGCTTATCATATTCCGGACACAGGTCTGAAGTCCGCACAGCTCTACCGCGGAGCCCCAGGCTAAGCCCTTCTCTTTCCAGGAGGTGAGCCGCATGGGGACGCCGGATCGAAATTCGGGGGCCGTCGCCCAGTTTGCGTTGCGCGGCTCGGTGATGTAGAACCACGCCACTTGCCACCCCTTTACGGTCTCCACAAAGGAGCCCTCGAGCCAGGTGAGATTGGGCATCTTGCCCACCATGGCGCCCCTGCACTCTGCTTGCTGGCCGCCCACCACCTTTGGCTTCACGTTGAAGGTCTTCAGCCATAGGCCGAAGTGGGGCAGGATGCAGAGGAAGGCCTCGCACATGACGATGAACACCGAGATGTTGAGGATGAAGTTGGGGGCCAGATCATGAAAGTACAGCCCGTAGTAGAACATGAGTCTGCAGACAAATGGGTGGAGGGGAAATCCCAGCCCGCAGACGAAGTGAGAGAGAAACACTACCCTCTCGTGGGGTTTTAGGGTGGGGATGATCTGCCCTTTGGCCGAAAGCTGGTGCGCAATGTTTGCGGACAGGTATCCGCCCCCCCTGGAGCTTTGTTATGTCCTCCTCCGTCTCTGCGACAGAGGAGGCCATCCACTTGCCTCCCGCTCCGGACATGCTTGAATGACTTTGCGGAAATGGTGAGAGCTTGGGCGCTAGAGCTCGAGCGAGATAATGGATAAGCAGAGGAAGAAGAAGGCGTGGGTGAAAAATGGGAATCCTTATTTCCTTATAAAGGTGGTAGAAACTATGCGCCTCCCCACTTGTCCTGTAAACTCGCTTATTCTCTAGGCGTCGTGTTGATGGCGCGGTTGGGTTACCCACACCCGTATTGATGAGAATCCCGTGATAAGGGTACATGATCTCTGCTTCGACAAGACGTGCCAATAAAAACCTCCTCACGATATGTGCAGTAGCAGGTTGAGAAAAACGGTTCGCATAATGATCGGGCCGCGGCGTGATGTCATGCTATGAAAAATTTTCAGCAAATTAGATTTGTGAAAAATTGTGCTCTCTACGGTGGTATGTGGAATTTGTTTTCTAGAGCCGGACATGATTCATGTGTTCAAAATCTACCTTGGAATATTCGAAGAAGGAGCCCACCTTGAAATGTCGAAGACAACCTGCGCGCCGGATTCATCATCATTGAAGCCTGGTTTAGGGGCTACTGAGGGAGTCCTGGATTATGGGGTCCTCGGACAGCCGGACTATATGCTTATGCCGGACTGTTGGACTATGAAGATACAAGATTGAAGACTTCATCCCGTGTCTGGGAGGGACTCTCCTTTGCATGGAAGGCAAGCATGGTGATTCAGATGTGTAGATCTCCTTCTTTGTAACTGACTCTGTGTAACCCTAGCCCCCTCTAGTGTCTATATAAACCAGAGGGTTTAGTCCGTAGGACAACAACAATCATAATCATAGGCTATACTTCTAGGGTTTAGCCATTACGATCTCGTGGTAGATCAACTCTTGTAATACACATATTCATCAAGATCAATCAAGCAGGAAGTAGGGTATTACTTCCATAGAGAGGGCCCGAACATGGGTAAACATCGTGTCCCCCGCCTCCTGTTGCTGTTAGCCTTAGACGCACAGTTCAGGACCCCCTACCCTAGATCCGCCTGTTTTGACACCGACAACGGGCGATAGCTCCTCCTGGCTACGCAAGTTGCTGCATGGCAGCGATGCCAGCTCCTGCTTGACACGGGGGAGAGTTGACGTCGGCTCCTACTTGACGTGGAAGCTCAGCGGGGAGTGCAGCTCCTGCTTCATGGCACATGGTACATGATAGAGAGGCAAGGTTGCCTCCTACTTCACGCGACGGAGAGGTGACGTCGGCTCCTGCTTGATGCAGAAGCGTGGCGAAGAGTGCAACTCCTCCTTGATGGCGCGCGGCTAAGAGGGCAGCGCCAGACCTTGCTCACAGACTGACCGCTCCGTCAGCAACTCGATCTGATGGATGAACCCCCGTCCGTCACTATAGCCTCTCGGAGGCGCGGCTGCTGAGAGAGCAGCTGCTACCGCGGCGGTGTCTGGTCCTCCTCGTCATTAGAGGAAATCACCCGGACAATCCAATACAAAGGCAACATGTTGTCGATGCAATGCAGATGATACATAAATAATAATAATAATAATAGGCAAATATAATAATTAGTATTACTCTGGGCTACTTACACATGGGTGATGTCATGGGGGGCATGCCATGGGTGGTAGCATGAGCGACATGGGATGACGCATGGGAAGATACATGGGGGTTTTGATGAGCATGATGGGAGGTGGCTTGGGTTTCAGGTGAGGCGGCTTTTGGAGGTACGATGAATGGCGTGGGATGTGACTTTGGACATATGGATGGTGCCATAAATGGCATGGGAGGATGGGTGACGACATGAATGGCATAGAGCACGTCAATGAAGTAAAAGAAGGCAATGGTGAGCATGAAGCCAATGGCGAGGAGAAAGAAAGTACGAGTGGCAAGGGGGTTGAGAGACTATGTATCTTTTGTTTGTGATGGTCATGCACTCTTGTTTGTGTTGATCATGCACTATGTTTGTGATTTTACATTTGAACTTGATATGCGGATTTGAAGTTGAATTTCATATGTTATTGCTTTATGTGTGTAGTGATCTTGCCTAGTTGTGGTGCAAAAAATTGTATGTTAAATTTAGCTAAATCCATAGTTTATTCAAATACATATGTAAACAACTAGTAGCGCGGTTGTCATGCAGTACCCTATTTTAGGGATACTGTTGGAGCAGTTATGCCCTATTTGGTGCTCCTATTATAGGGCAGCTGTTGGAGATGGCAATATGTTGTGCCCAGAACAACGCTTTTGGGTACCCTAAATTTCAATTCGAGCCCAATATGATGCCTAAAATAGGGCAACAAATCAACATCCTCTCTACGCTATTAAGTGAGGATAAAAAAATTGGTTTCCTAAATACTTGTTATCCAAATAAACCCTTAGAGCATCTCCAATAATTGCCCAATTTTAGGGCACCAAAAAGCGGTTGTAGTAAGTTTTAAAGCACGGAAAGTGTTTTTTGCACGAGAAAGCATCGTATCCAACAACCACCTTAAAATATGACACTCCAATACTGAACCTATTGTCGACTTTGTCTAAAGTCTAAACTGGATTTTTAACTCTCAAAACTGAAGCATGGTGAAGTCATGCTCCTCTGGACGATCAGTTCAGCTGGCGCGCACCTCGCGGGACCTCCGCTCGGTACGAGCTCCATCTTCTATTGCCTTCGCCTAGACAAGCCCTAGCAACAGACAGTTTCCCCCGCGGTAGTTCAAGAAGGAGGAGAGGTGCACCACGCGCCTTCTGTGGTCATTCACCTGTTCGATCCAAAGATGGGGGAGGAGAAGGAAGGGGCGGAGATGGGTAGTGATGATAGTGATGTGGGAGGGATTTCGGGACTGTGAGGAGTGGTCGTAGTAGCAGCCGCCTGAGCAGCCTTGCCACCACCCTGCGAGGACCACCAGTAACGATGGTGTGGGGTCGCTGGCAAGTGTTGTAAGGTTAGCGGTGTCCTCTAAGGCCCCCTCCATGGCGGTATGGTGGTCGGCGGTGGTCGGGCATAGGAGGGAGGCGGGGCGGCAACATCATGCGGGAAGAACATTGGCAGTTGGGTGATCAGGCGATGTGTTTTGTGTTTTCGGAAGCAGCCTTTGTGCCCTAAATTATACATCACATGTGCCTTGTTTTTGGGCAGCCCGAAACTTTTTTGCTGCACTTTTCGTTTTTTGGGGGTAGCTATTGGAGAGGTTTTTTGGCCCCCGAAGCCCCCCAAAAGCAGGGTTGCCCTATAATGGGGCAGTTGCTGGAGATGCACTTACAAACATAGACCCATAGCCCCACATACATACATCTGCAGTCATGCAACATCCACTAAAGATTAAATTGGAGTTAAAGATTTAAGATAGATATTTCGGACAAAAATGCCACCTTTCACTGAAAGGAACAATTCACCTTAATGATATGCCAAAGCATGTTTGATCTATGATGGATTGGAATACCAACATCCTCCTAACCATTCAATTAGTGGTCAGTTCTTAGCGTGCATTTTTTTCTACAACACAATTCTATACAGTTTTATATTATTCCATAAAACAACATGCTTACTGCTCTAACCTCGCTAAGATATCTTATCCCAATTTTTCTTCCCCTTATGAACTATGGAAGATGTCCAAAATATTTAGCAACCTAACAATAGTATATCTCATCTACTCCTTCGACCCTCTGCTGGATCAAGAGCTCATGGGACGTCATCGCGCTGAACGTGTGCAGAACTAGGAGGTGCCGTACGTTCGGTACTTGATCGGTCGGAACGAGAAGACGTTCGACAACATCAACCGCATTAAGTAAACGCTTCCACTTTCGGTCTACGAGGGTACGTGGACACACTCTCCCCCTCTTGTTGCTATGCATCTCCTAGATAGATCTTGCGTGAGCGTAGGAATTTTTTTGAAATTGCATGCTACGTTTCCAAACAGTTTGGGCGGTGGTTCAGGAAAAGTCCAATCATCATAATTTTTCAATATGTTATTCAATAATTCCTCAGCTTGTTTAACAGTTCTTTCCCTGAAAACACAACCAACACAACTATCTAGGAAATCCCTAGAAGCATCCATTAATCTATTATAGAATTTATCAAGTATTTCATTATTCTTAACTGGACGATCAGGCAAAGCATTAAGCAATTGGAGAAGCCTCTGAGGGGGTCCTGGATTATGGGGTCCTCGGAGAGTCGGTCTATGTGACCTGGGCCGGACTGACGAGCCGTGAAGATACAGACCCGAAGGCCTTCTCCCGTATCCAGATGGGACTCTCCTTTGCATGGATGGCAAGCTTGGCGTCCGAATGTGTAGTTTCCTTCCTTTGTAAACTGACTTTGTATAGCCCTAGCCCCCTCCGGTGCCTATATAAATCGGAGGGTTAGTTCGTAGGGGCAATCACAATCATACAAGCTAGACATCTAGGGTTTAGCCACTACGATCTCGAGGTAGATCAACTCTTGTAACCCCCGTACTCATCAATATCCATCAACCAGGAAGTAGGGTATTACCTCCATTAAGAGGGCCCAAACCTGGGTAAACATCGTGTCCCCTGCCTCCTTGTTACCTTTGATCCTTAGGCGCACAGTTCGGGACCACCTACCCCGAGATCTGCCGGTTTTGACACCGACATTGGTGCTTTCATTGAGAGTTCCGCTGTGCTGTCGACATAAGGGTTGATGCCTCGCCTTGTCATCAAGGACATTATCACTTCCGGAGGAGCCCTAGCTTTAGGGAAAACCCTCCGGCTTGGCAGTTTCACCATGGGCGCTTGTTCGGCCATTAACACTACAAAAAAAATACATGCATGCACATCCATGACGATTTTATGACAGAATCAAGATAGTCATACTTGTGCTGTCGTAGAAGTGTTCCATGACATTACCAAAATTATCATCATGGAAGTGTCCACTTCCATGACGATAAATCGCGCGTCACAGAGGTGCTTTCGTCAAGGGTCACCGACACGTGGAATCCACCATAACAGAACGCCGTTAAGTTATCGGGTCCGGTTTTGGATCCGATAACCCATTAACAGCCCCGACCAATTGGGATTTTCCACGTGTAAAATCATCATTGGTTGGAGGAAACACGTGTCGGCTCACCGTTGGGACAGATGTCATCCACTCATTGGACCCAAGGCGCCTATGATACGTCGACACATGGCACGGCCAAGCAGAGGCCCATTCCTGTGAAAAGGCCGGTCTGTTTGACTTGGTCAAAAGGTGGCGGGCTGGCCCACGGAAAGCCTGTTAACGGCATGTCCGCATATAGCCCATTTACAACCCGCCAACCCAGGGCCCGTTACGCCCTATCTGAATTAGGCCCAGTAGCATCATCTGGGCCATCCAATATGATTCCAGCCTATTTTAACTTCCAGCCCATGTGTGGCCCATGACTTCTTTCGGCCCATATGAGGCCTTTTGTAACTCTTGGCCCATTAACAGCCCGTGGTGAAATTGGACCGTAATGAACAGTGTATCACTTTATACCCATTGACGGCCCATTATTCCACTGGGCCACTTCCAGCCCAAGTTATCTTTCGGCCTTCTCAGGGCCCATTTATTCTTGGGCTCATTTTCTGCCCGTTATTGTCATTTTCTGCTTGTGGGCCAAATTTAGCCCGTCGTTACAGTCGGCCCGTTTGTGGACCATTAATACGTTAGGCAGTTTTCATGTAAAAAAAGCCATTCGGCTGTTTTCATACAGATATCAAATACGGACTATTAACGGCATGTTATGGTCCACGAATAGTACGGCCCATGATTGGCAAAATTATGATACGCCCTGTAGAAGGCCCATGGATCCTACAGCCCGTAGAAGGCCCGTGGACCCTATGGCCCGTAGAAGGCACATGGATCCTACGGCCCATACAGAAGGCCAATGGATCCTACGCCCGTAGAAGGCCCATGGATCATACGGCCCGCAGGAGGCCCATGGTTACAACAGTCTGTGTGCTGTCATGATTATTTTGGCCTAGTTACCAAAAATAGGCTATTGTGGCCACTAGAAAAACACATAAAAAGAACTGCAGTGACTACAAGCAAACAACTAAACAAGACAATAAGGAAATAAATAAGCAAGCAATTAACGCTACCCTATTACCGCTATTACACATATTACATCCATTGGGCATCAAAGTTAGCCACCACTACAAGTATAGGGAACAAAGCAGCATATTACATACACTGGCCGTCAAAATTGGCCACCAGTGCAAATAAACGCGACAGCAAAACAAGAGCATAACTGAAACAACTTCAGAAGAGCTCAAGAAATGTTATCCTGGGTATCCACCATGCTGGCAATAAGGTTAGCAAGCTTATTAGGTTTGTCCTGTTTGGCGCTAAAATCCTCCAACGCTTGCTGTTGCGTCAGAAAGTATGCATCTGAATGCTCCAGGGACTTCCGCAGTCCTTCCGCTTCTTGTCGCAGCACAGTTGATCGATGTCTTTCAGCTTGTAGTTGAGACTCAAGAAACCGAATTGATTCAGACAATGAGTTTTAATAGCTTGTGCAAGCGGTAGTGGCCAGTAACTCGAACACTAAACCAAGACAGGACTTTGGGGTTGTCTCACTGTCTTCAAGATAGTCTTCCTTAGCCGTTTTAGCAGCTTTGTTGGAGACCAATGATGACCCACAAGTGCAGGGGATCTATCGTAGTCCTTTCGATAAGTAAGAGTGTCGAACCCAACGAGGAGCAGAAGGAAATGATAAGCGGTTTTCAGTAAGGTTTTCTCTGCAAGCACTGAAATTGTAGGTAATAGATAGTTTTGTGATAAGATAAATAGTAACGAGCAACAAGTAAATAAAGTGCAGCAAGGTGGCCCAATCCTTTATGTAGCAAAGGATAAACCTGGACAATTTCTAATAATAATGAAGGAGCTCCCGAGGACACATTGAGAATTATCGTCAAGCTAGTTTTCATCACGTTCATATGATTCGGGTTCGGTACTTTGATAATTTGATATGTGGGTGGACCGGAACTTGGGTACTGCCCTAACTTGGACAAGCATCCCACTTATGATTAACCCCTATTGCAAGCATACACAACTACAAAAGAAGTATTAAGGTAAACCTAACTGCAGCATTAGACATATGGATCCATAATAGCCCCTAATGAAGCAACGCATAAACTAGGGTTTAAGCTTCTATCACTCTAGCAACCCATCATCTACTTATTACTTCCCCATGCCTTCCTCTAGGCTGTAGCGACCAGACCTCAGATAGTCTGATCTCTGTGCATCAGTGTCATCCCTGGATCAGTAATGCTGACACGCATAGTACTTGAAGGATTTATAACAGAGTAGCAATCACACACTTATTACATCGAATGTCTCCAAAGAGAGCTTATTACAATAAATATGGCTTAAGGTCATCTAATAACGGTAACAACGGAAGGCTTGGAAGATAAGTGAGTCCGTCAACTCCAACGGCATCACTGAGTATAGAACCACGACCTAAAGGCACCTTACTCGTCGTCTGAAAAGTCTGCAACATGAACGTTGCAGCCCGAAAACAGGTCAGCACATGGAATATGCTGGCAATGTAACACATAGAGAGTAATAAAAGAGTAAACTTTACTACATGCATATTTGGCTGGTGGAAATGCTCTATGGTTACAGTTTTGCGTAAAGCCAATTTTTCCCTACTTCAAAGCAATAAATTTAATTTAACTATCATGGTAGTTGTTAAACATTGAGAATGGTTGACAGCATCCTCAATCCCAATTAAAGTAATCATCATTAAAAACCCAATAAAATTAATTTAGAGTAACATGATGAGATTCACATGATATCCAAGTACTAGATACTCAAAACGTCCATAACCGGGGACACGGCTAATCATGATTAGTTTGTACACTCTGCAAAGGTTTGCGCACTTTTCCCCACAAGACTCGATCACCTCCGTTGTATTTCTCGCACTACATGGTGTTTGAGAAATGGATGACCGAGACATAGTCTTTCAGAAGCGCTAGCACCTTACGATGGATAGACCGGTACACCTACTTTACCCTACATCTGCTAGTCTACCCTGTAAGAGTTCGCACGACTTAATCAACTACGCCAGAGCCCATAATGGCTTGTGGCTGCACACGTAAGTTTCTAGCATGAATAATCTCATGATCCCTTTGAGCCTGGGTGGCGGTCCAAAAAGAAACATGCAAGTCCTGGAAACCCAGGTGCCTCAATCCACCCAGATGTGTATTTAAGTTGCCACCTTAGATAAACCATTAAATTAACAAAACTAACATCTGTCATGGATATCACCCACCCAATCCACGTCTACTAGCATAACATGGCATAGTAAGCAAACATAGAAGTAACTCCCAAAGGTTTGATAGTAAAACAGGTAATAGGTACTACCTCAACTACTTCCCATCCCACAGTTTAATTAGATCCTAATCATGCAATGTTTGAGGATTGATCTAATGCACTAAACTGGGTAGTAAAAGAGGTATGATCAAAGTGTTACTTGCCTTGATGATGATCCGCGGAACCTAGAGATTCGAAGTAACAGGCGGCACACTCCGAGTATTCTATCGTAGACAAACAAACAAGCATAGAATAAGTACTCATCTAATGCACAGGTAAAACTCAAATAAGAGATCTAACCAGAAAGTACAACTTAAGAACTCCGGTTTGCAAAAAGAATCAAATCGAATGAAGATACGAAGGTCAAACGGCGAAGAAAATAAACTTTGTTCTACTAATATGGATCTAAGTCAATTTTTACAGTAGCAAAAACTTGTTCAAGTTGATTAAACGGATAGAGAGTTTCGAGACGAAACTCCAGGCACTTGAATCGCCTGATTCCGATAAACGAGCGAATGTTATACTAAAACTAAAATCGGATCAGAAATCGCGATCAGAAAATAACCGCGGAAAATCCGAGAAAAAGAAAAACGACGAACGGGTTAACGAACGAACGTTCGTTTTCCAGATCTAAACGATGAACACGTTCGTTAAAACGAACGAACGAGCGAACGCTCGCTAATAAACTAAATCGAATAAAACCGATCTAATAACAAAACCGAAACTAAAAAAATCCAGAAATAAAACCGACGGAAAACTGATCGGTTTTCAAAAATAACTGTGCGGAAAACGAGGCAGCGGCGAACCTCGGGCGGCCGGTCGCGACGGCGGCGGCGGCTGGCGGTGGCGGCGGCTGGCGGTGGCGTCGGTCTAGGGTTAGGGTTAGGCGCGGGTGGGCTGGCGGCAGGGCTGTTGGGCTGGGGCGGCTCGGGCGGCGGCTATTTAAAGGCTGCCCCGGGCGGTGTCCCGCTCGGGTATGGCCCGAAGTCGGTTCGTCTTTTTTTTAAATAATTACGCTCAGAAAACAAATAAAAAGAAATACTAATCGGACTCCAAAAATCCCGAAATAAATTTTCCCTGACTTCTAAAATCAAGCCCGACAATGTGAACATTTATTTGGGGCCTAAATGCAATTTTGAAAAATGCATATTTTTCCTAAATTCAAATAAAATATCGAAAAACTCTGAAATAAAATCTTATTTGATTTTATTATTAAATCATCAATATTTCTTTATTTTGGGAAAGTCATTTTATTCTCTCTCTCATATTTTTGTAATAGAAATAATTGATGATAAAATAAATAAAATCAAATTATCCTATTCCCAAAATTTGAGAAAACTCAAATATGAAAATAACGAAATCCCCAACTCTCTCCGTGGGCCCTTGAGTTGCGTAGAATTTCTAGGATCAAAACCAAAAGCAAATAAAATATGATATGCATTGATGATCTAATGTATAACATTCCAAATTGAAAATTTGGGATGTTACAAACCTACCCCCCTTAAGATGAATCTCGCCCTCGAGATTCGGGTTGGCTAGAAAATAGGTGAGGGTGGTCCTTGAGCAATTCTTCCTCTCGTTCCCAAGCGGCTTCGTCCTCCGTGTGGTGGCTCCACTAAACCTTACAGAACTTGATAACCTTGCTGCGGGTGACTCTGCTAGCAAACTCGAGAATCTTAACTGGTTTCTCCTCATAGGTCAAATTATTATCCAACTGAATTGCTTCCAACGGCACTGTGTCTCTCAACGGTATGTCAGCCATCTCCGCGTGACACTTCTTCAACCGAGAAACATGAAATACATCATGAACTCCTGACAATTCTTCGGGTAATTCCAACTTGTAGGCCACTTCTCCCATATGCTCCAAAACTCGGTATGGTCCTACAAATCGGGGCGCTAACTTTCTGTTGACTCCAAAACGCTTAATTCCCCGAAGTGGTGATACTCGAAGGTAAACTCGGTCTCTGACTTCATAGACTGTCTCCTTGCGTTTAGAATCTGCGTAGCTCTTCTGCCTGGACTGGGCTACCTTGAGCCTATCACGAATCAACTTCACCTTCTGTTCAGACTCCTTAATCAAATCAGGTCCAAACAACTGGTGGTCTCCAACCTCGTCCCACGACAACGGTGTCCTGCACCTCCTTCCGTACAAGGCTTTGAAAGGGGCCATTTTCAAACTGGTTTGATAGCTGTTGTTGTAAGAAAACTCTGCATATGGCAAATTGTCATCCCAACTTGATCCATAATCTAGCGCACAAGCTCTCAGCATATCCTCCAAAATCTGATTGACTCTCTCGGTCTATCCATCTGTCTGTGGATGAAAAGCTGTACTAAACTCTAGCCTGGTACCCAAAGTCTCGTGCAACTGCTTCCAGAACTTTGAGGTAAACTGGGTTCCTCTATCTGATACGATACTCCTCGGAACTCCATGCAAACAGACAATCCTGGTCATGTATATCTTGGCCAACTTAGCACTGGTGTAAGTGGTCTTTACTGGGATGAAATGTGCTACCTTCGTCAACCGATCAACTACAACCCAAATTGAGTCATAGCCGGAACGAGTCCTTGGTAATCCCGTGATAAAATCCATGCCTAACTTATCCCACTCCATTCGGGTATTGGTAATGGCTGTAGCAATCCTGCTGGCTTTTGATGCTCTGCTTTTACTCTTTGACATACATCGCAAACTGCTACGTACTCCGCAATGTCTTTCTTCATTCCGGTCCACCAGAATGTATCCTTCAAATCCAAATACATCTTGGTATTTCCTGGGTGAATCGAATACGGTGAATCATGTGCTTCTTGCAGAATCAACTTCCTGATCTCCGGGTCATTGGGCACATATACACGGTCTTCAAACCATAGGGTATCGTGTTCATCCTCACGAAAACCTTTAGCATTTCCTTCGCTCATTTTCTCTTTTATAGAGGCAATCTCCTTGTCATTCTTTTGAGCTTCTCTGATTCTATCCATCAAAGTTGACTGAATCTCCAATGCTGTTACATAGCCCCTCGGAACAATTTCTAAACATAGTTCACGAAGATCCTTGGCTAACTCCCTTGGAAACTCTCCCGTCATTAGTGTATTGACATGTCTCTTACGGCTTAATGCGTCAGCTACCACATTAGCCTTTCCGGGATGGTAATGCAATCTCATATCATAATCCTTGATGAGCTCCAACTATCTCCTTTGTCTGAGGTTTAACTCCTTCTGCGTGAAAATGTACTTCAAACTCTTGTGATCCGTGTACACCTCACAATGGTTTCCAATAAGGAAATGTCTCCATGTTTTCAATGCGTGCACTACGGCTGCCAACTCCAAATCATGCGTGGCATAATTTAATTCGTGGGGTTTCAGTTGTCGTGAAGAACATGAAACAACTCTTCCCTCCTGCATAAGCACTGCTCCAAGTCCTCGACGTGAAGCATTGCAATATACCTCATAATCCTTGGTCTGGTCTGGCAAAATCAACACTGGTGAGGTGACCAAACGCTTCTTCAATTCCTGGAAACTAGCCTCACACTCTTCAGTCCATATAAACTTAGTATCCTTCTTCAGCAATTCTGTCATAGGCTTTGCAATTTTCGAGAAGTTCTCGATAAATCTCCGGTAGTATCCTGTGAGTCCAAGAAAACTCCGGATCTCTCCAACTGTTGTTGGTGCTTCCCAATTGGTCACAATGATAACCTTGGTGGGGTCAACCGCTATTCCTTCTCCGGATATAAGGTGTCCAAGTAATCCCACTTCCTTTAAACAAAACTCACATTTACTAAACTTGGCATATAACTGATGCTCCCTGAGCTTCTCAAGTACTAATCGCAAATGTTCTTTATGATCGTCTTCATTCTTTGAATAAACCAAAATATCATCAATGAATACTACGACGAACTTATCCAGGAACTCCATAAATACTTTGTTCATCATGTTCATGAAATAGGCCGGTGCGTTAGTCAGACCAAATGACATAACGGTGTACTCGTACAGCCCATACCTGGTGGTAAAAGCCATCTTAGGTATATCCTGCTCTCGAATCTTCATCTGATGATATCCTGATCGCAAATCAATCTTGGAAAACACCTTTGCTCCTTGCAAGCGGTCAAACAGATCATTGATCATCGACAGTGGGTACTTATTCTTGATGGTTACGGCATTCAATCCTCGATAATCAACAACCATCCTCAAGGATTCATCCTTCTTCTCCACTAGAAGTACTAGTGATCCCCAAGGTGAAGAACTTGGGCGAATATAACATTTATCCAGTAACTCCTTGATCTGACTCTTAATCTCCTCCAAATCCTTTGCTGGCATCCTGTATGGTCTCTTGGATATCGGCCCTGTGCCTGGCAAAAGTTCAATCAAAAACTCGATGTCTCTATCTGGTGGCATGCCTGGAAACTCTTCCGGGAATACATCAGGAAAATCCTTCACCACTGGTACTTCCTCCTGCACAACTCCTGATAAGGAATTTACGTGCATCCTGCTCGGCTCATGCCTGGATACATACTTTATCCTTTTCCCTTCTGGGGTAGTAAGCAGAATCGACTTACTAGCGCAATCAATGTTTCCTCCATACATTGATAGCCAATCCATACCCAGAATTACATCCAAACCTTGAGATTCCAAAGCAATTAAATCTGAGGGGAAAACATGCTTGCCTATTCCCAGCGGAACTTGAAAACATCCTCGACTGGCCATATACTCTGCTCCTGGTGAGGTTACTAACATGGGTGTTTTTAGAACTCTAGTGGGAAGGTTATACTTATCCACAAATCCCCTTGATATGTATGAATGTGATGCACCAATATCAAAAAGAACGAGTGCAGTAAATGACTTAACCAAAAACTTACCTATTACTACATCAGGCTGAGCTTCAACCTCCTCCATGTTAACGTGGTTCACCTGTCCCCTGTTGAAAGGGTTTGGCTTCTTTCCAGAGCTTCCATTGCCATTCTGGCCTTCAGGACGTTCATTGGCATAATGTCCAGTCTTTGAACACTTATAACAGGTGGTTTGGCTCAGGTCTCTCTTGGCTGGGGTCGCTGGGGTGGTACGGTTCTGGCCGTTTCTTCCTCCATTCCCATTACCATTTTTGGGGCCATTATGGTTGTGTGAGCTACCTCCTCCATGGGTATGCTGAAAATGAACTCCCGGTGTAGGGGTAAGACGGGGCTTCTGTTGAGCTCCAGAATTGTACTTCCCCTGTCCATACTTCCGCTTGCGGTTTTCAATCTGCTGCTGCTTCCCTTCAATCATAAGAGCATGATCTACCAACTCCTGGTAGTTGTTGAAATTTGCTACCATCAACTGCATGCTCAGCTCATCATTCAGCCCTTCCAGAAACTTCTCCTGCTTAGCTGCATTCATAGCAACGTCATCTGGGGCATAACGTGCTAGTTTACTAAAGTCATCCACATACTGGCCAACTGTCCGTCCTCCTTGGCGCAAGTTGCGAAACTCACGCTTCTTCATGGCCATAGCTCCTGCTGAAACATGGGCAGTACGGAACGCCTACTGAAAATGATCCCATGTGATAGTGTCTACAGGGTAAGTGGTTGTAAAATTCTCCCACCATGCTGTTGCGGGTCCATCAAGCTGGTGTGCGTCAAATCGCACCTTCTCCGCATCTGTGCAACCTGAAGTGGTCAACTCCCTCCCTGTCTTGCGGAGCCGATCATCTGCTACTATCGGCTCGGTGCTACTAGAAAACACCGGCGGATTCAGCCTAAGAAAATGGGTTAAGTGATCAACAGGTGGTGGCGGTGGTATATGTTGTTCCCCTGATTCTGATTCTGGACTAGTATCTGCATCAATGCATTCTGCTGCTGGATCAATTGGGTGAGCTCCGGTGGAAATCCATTGTCACGTCTCGGAGGCATCTAAGGGTTTAGAAAGGATGAAAATTAAGAATAGAATGAGGTCTAAAGAGAAAACACTACCCAAATGCTCATGAGGCAAACGCACACAAAATCTCTTCATTCAATCAAACAAGGGCATACAATCGGTCTAGAACTATCGCAAAAAGTGTGTGGACTATACTAGATACATGATGGAACACTACTACTATTATGGTAGTCGACTAGAAAAACTGCTCCATTGAAGACTCCATGATATCTGCTCCAGCTTCATCAACATAATCATCATCACTATCATCCGGGTCCGAGTCGGTGTCGTCAATGATGATGTAGTTCTCTGGGCATGTGAAATCTTCATCTTCTCCTTCTGTCGCAGGAAATCCCATAAAGACTTTCAGCTTCTTCTTCAGATCATCGTTCTTCTCAACTAGTGTTGCTATTTCCTCCTCGTATCCATCACGTGTAGACTTGAGTTCTTCCTCCAGTTCCGTGATTTTGACCATGGCCTTCTTCAGATCCATCATCCCTGCGCACATTTGGTTCTCCTGGCGTCGAATGTGCTGGTTCAACTCCTGGATGAAAGCTGCAATTGAGCTTTCCTTCCGGGTGCTGATCATCTCCCATTGCTCATCTCGGCGCCCACAAATCTGGTAGATAGTATCCTTAAGTTCCTTGTGATAGACTTCTCCAATACGTCCCATGGAAATGTGGGCTGCCATGCTCTTTCCTAGGTTCCAGGTTGGTGCATCAAAGAAAAACTCTATGGTCTTAGTGACGGGCATGAACGTCCTTCCTGGAATTTGAACTTGAATCATTCAGCACTCCTCTTCAGGTAAAGTGGCGTTGTAGGTTTCGGTGAAGCTTGGTACTCCGATCTTCAAGTACTTGGTGACTTCCTTCAGGTGTCGTCCAAAGGGTGTATCTTCATCCGGTTGCATGAACTTGTTCCTTGCATCCGCCATCCTAAAGAATAGAAAAGATGAGGAGTCAGAAAATGAGAAGAGAGTAGCATTCTAGGGCTTTTGCTTAGTGGTCGTGTCCTACAGTCAGCGTGTGCTCTGATACCATCTTTGTAGCAACCAGACCTCAGACAGTTTGATCTCTGTGCATCAGTGTCATCCCTGGATCAGTAATGCTGACACGCACAGTACTTGAAGGATTTATAACAGAGTAGCAATCACACACTTATTACATCGAATGTCTCCAAAGAGAGATTATTACAATAAATATGGCTTAAGGCCATCTAATAACGATAACATCGGAAGTCTTGGAAGATAAGTGAGTCCATCAACTCCAACGGCATCACTGAGTATAGGACCACGACCTAAAGGCACCTAACTCGTTGTTTGAAAAGTTTGCAACATGAACGTTGCAGCCCGAAAACGGGTCAGCACATGGAATATGCTGGCAATGTAACACATAGAGAGTAATGAAAGAGTAAGCTATACTACATGCATATTTGGCTGGTGGAAATGCTTTATGGTTACAGTTTTGCATAAAGCCAATTTTTCCCTACTTCAAAGGAATAAATTTAATTTAACTATCATGGTAGTTGTTAAACATTGAGAATGGTTGACAGCATCCTCAATCCCAATTAAAGTAATCATCATTAAAAACCCAACAAAATTAATTTAGAGTAACATGATGAGATTCACATGATATCCAAGTACTAGATACTCAAAACGTCCATAACTGGGGACACGGCTAATCATGATTAGTTTGTACACTCTGCAGAGGTTTGCGCACTTTTCCCCACAAGACTCGATTGCCTCCGTTGGATTTCTCGCACTACATGGTGTTTGAGAAACGGATGACCGAGACATAGTCTTTCAGAAGCGCTAGCACCTTACGATGGATCGACCGGTACACCTACTTTCCCCTACATCTGCTAGTCTACCCTGTAAGAGTTCGCACGACTTAATCAACTATGCCAGAGCCCATAATGGCTTGTGGCAGCACACGTAAGTTTCTAGCATGAATAATCTCACGATCCCTTTGAGCCTGGGTGGCGGTCCAAAAAGAAACAGGCAAGTCCTGGAAACCCAGGTGCCTCAATCCACCCAGATGTGTATTTAAGTTGCCACCTTAGATAAACCATTAAATTAACAAAACTCACATCTGTCATGGATATCACTCACCCAATCCACGTCTACTAGCATAGCATGGCATAATAAGCAAACGTAGAAGTAACTCCCAAAGGTTTGATAGTAAAACAGGTAATAGGTACTACCTCAACTACTTCCCATCCCACAGTTTAATTAGATCCTAATCATCCAATTTTTGAGGATTGATCTAATGCAATAAAACTGGGTAGTAAAAGAGGTATGATCAAAGTGTTACTTGCCTTGATGATGATCCGCGAAACCTACAGATTCGAAGTAACAGGCGGCGCACTCCGGGTATTCTATCGCAGACAAACAAACAAGCATACAATATGTACTCATCTAATGCACAGGTAAAACTCAAATAAGAGATCTAACCAGAAAGTCCAACTTAAGAACTCCGGTTTGCAAAAAGAATCAAATCGAACGAAGATACAAAGGTCAAACGGCGAAGAAAATCAACTTTGTTCTACTAATCTAGATCTAAGTCAATTTTTACAGTAGCAAATACTTGTTCAAGTTGATTAAACGGATAGAGAGTTTCGAGACGAAACTCCAGGCGCTTGAATTGCCTGATTCCGATAAACGAGCGAAAAGTTATACTAAAACTAAAATCGGATCAGAAATCGCGATCAGAAAATAACCGCGGAAAATCCGAGAAAAAGAAAAATGATGAATGGGTTAGCGAACGACGTTTGTTTTCCAGATCTAAACGATGAACACATTCGTTAAAATGAACGAATGAGCGAACGCTCGCTAATAAACTAAACCGAATAAAACCGATCTAATAACAAAACCGAAACTAAAAACAATCGAAAATAAAACCGACGGAAAACCGATCGGTTTTCAAAAAAAACTGCACGGAAAATGAGGCGGCGGCGAACCTCGGGCGTCGGGTCGCGGCGGCGGCGGCGGTGGCGGCTGGCGGTGGCGTCGGGCTAGGGTTAGGGTTAGGCGCGGATGGGCTGGCGGCGGGGCTGTTGGGCTGGGGCGGCTCGGGCGGCGGCTATTTAAAGGCTGCCCCCGGGCGGTGTCCCGCTCGGGTACGGCCCGAAGTCGGTTTTTTTTTAATAATTACGCTCAGAAAAGAAATAAAAAGAAATATTAAACGGACTCCAAAAATCCCGAAAAAAGTTTTCCCGGACTTCTAAAATCAAGCCCGACAAAGTGAACATTTATTTGGGGCCTAAATGCATTTTTGAAAAACGCATATTTTTCCTAAATTCAAATAAAATTTCGAAAACTCCGAAAAAAAATCTTCTTTGATTTTATTATTAAATCCTCAATATTTCTTTATTTTGGGAAAGTCATTTTATTCCCTCTCTCATATTTTTGTAATAGAAATAATTGATGATAAAATAAATAAAATCAAATGATCCTATTCCCAAAATTTGAGAAAACTCAAATATTCAAATAACGAAATCCCCAACTCTCTCCGTGGGTCCTTGAGTTGCGTAGAATTTCTGGGATCAAAACCAAAAGCAAATAAAATATGATATGCATTGATGATCTAATGTATAACATTCCAAATTGAAAATTTGGGATGTTACATAGGCCCAAATAATGGTGAAGTATCATGTAGTCGACGTTCATATAACACCACTAGAGGAAAAGAGAACATACATCTCATCAAAATATCGAACGAATACCAAATTCACATGACTACTAATAGCAAAGACTTCACCCATGTCCTTAGGAACAAACGTAACTACTCACGAAGCATATTCATGTTCATAATCAGAGGAGTAATAATATGCATAAAGGATCTGAACATATGATCTTCCACCAAGTAAACCAATTAGCATCAACTACAAGGAGTAATCAACACTACTAGCAACCCACAGGTACCAATTTGTGGTTTTGATACAAGATTGGATACAATAGATGAACTAGGGTTTTGAGAGGAGATGGTGCTGGTGAAGATGTTGATGGATATTGACCCCCTCCCGATGAGAGGATCGTTGGTGATGATGTTGGTGATGATTTCCCCCTCCCGGAGGGAAGTGTCCCCGGCAGAACAGCTCCGCCAGAGCCCTAGATTGATTCCACCATGGTTCCGCCTCGTGGCGGCGGAGTTTCATCCCGTAAGCTTGCCCATGATTTTTTTCCAGGGTAAAAGTGATGATATAGCAGAAGATGGACGCCGGAGGCCCACCAGGGGGCCCAGGAGATAGGGGGCGCCTATAGGGGGGCGCGCCCCCTGTCTCCTGGACAGGGTGTGGGCCCCTGGCCTATTTCTTTCACTTAGAAATTCTTAATAATTCCAAAAAGTTGTTTCATGGAGTTTCAGGACTTTTTGAGCTGTGCAGAATAGGTTCCCAACGTTTGCTCCTTTTCCAGCCAGAATTCCAGCTACCGGCATTCCCCCTCTTCATGGTAAACCTTGTAAAATAAGAGAGTATATCCAAAAGTATTGAGATATAATGTGTAGTAACAGCCCATAATGCAATAAATATTGATATAAAAGCATGATACAAAATGGATGTATCAACTCCCCCAAGCTTAGACCTTGCTTGTCCTCAAGCGGAAGCCGAAATTGAAAAATATGTCCACATGTTTAGAGATAGAGGTGTCAATAAAAATAAAATACGGACATGAGGGCATCATGGTCATTCTAATAACAGCAACATAATATAGATTCTGTCATATGATTTCCTATGCTCAAGTAAGAAGTAATTCACAATGTCAAGTATGGTTCAAAAACTTCATTGGGAACTAACAAACTATAATCTCAGTCATTGAAGCAATTGCAATTTATCATAACATCAGAAAGAATCAATAGAAGAACTTTTTAGCAAGCTCACATACTCAACTATCTCGTAGTCTTCTCCAATTGCTAACACTCACGCAATACTTGTGGTTATAGAGTTTCAGCCGGACACTGAGAAAGATAGGGGCTTATTGTGTTGCCTCCCAACGTATTCACCTTTAGGTGATGTCAGCAATAATAGCCCATGCTAACTTACATCCAATTGGATATATATATCATGATCTTTCAAACACGAGGAGCTTGCCAAAGGATAAAATGAAAAAGGAAAGGTGAGGATCACCTAGACTCAAGCATGAAGAAAAAACATAAAGTAAAAGATAGGCCCTTCGCAGAGGGAAGCAGAGGTTGTCATGCGCGTTTAGGGTTGATGCATAAAATCTTAATGCAAAAGAACGTCACTTTATATTGCCCCTTGTGTGTGGACCTTTATTATGCAGTCCGTCGCTTTTATTACTTCCACAACAAGTTCGTACAAAGCTTATTTTCTCCGCACTAATAAGTCATACATAATTAGAGAGCACTTTTTATTGCTTGCACAGATGACAACTTACTTGAAGGATCTTACTCAATCCATAGGTAGGTATGGTGGACTCTCATGGCAAAACTGGGTTTAAGGGTAATTGGAAGCACAAGTAGTATCTCTACTTGGTGCAAGGAATTTGGCTAGCATGAGGGGGCAAGGCAAGCTCAACATGTTTGGAAGGTCAATGACAATATACTTTAACTGAGATGTCGAAAAACATAAACCATTACGTTGTCTTCCTTGTCCAACATCAACTCTTTTAGCATGTCATATTTAATGAGTGCTTCACAATCATAAAAGATGTCCAAGATAATATATTTATATGTGAACCCCTCTTTCCTTATCACTTCCTATTAATTGCAACGATGACCAAGGCTACATTCATCAACTCCCAACAATTTTTATGCCTCATACTTGCTATATGTGAAGTTATCACTATCCATAAGATCAATATGAACTCTTTTATTCTTTTTACTTTCTCAAGATCATAGCACATAGCAAAGCCCTTGACTCAACACTAATCTTTATTATAAATAGCTAACGGACTCGATTACATAAAGAGATCACAAAGCAAAACTCCAACTACTTGATATCAAAACTTCTAGATCAAGATACTACTAAAAGGATCGAGCTAAATAAAGCGGTAAATATAGGAGTGTGATGGTGATACGATACCGGGGCACCTCCCCCAAGCTTGGCAGTTGCCAAGGGGAGTGCCCATACCCATGTGATTATGTCCTCGGAGGTGGTGAAGTAGGAGTTGTTGATGATGTAAGCTTGTCGTCTGTCTTCCAAGGCATAGGCTCTCCATCATAAAAGGATGATCGAGTCTCCGGGATCCTTAAATCTACAGCCAAACTCATCCTCTTGAATCTATATTCATACTCACAGTTCTGGTTTTGCAGGTCATAGATCTGGGCTTGGAGGTGCTCGATTTTCTCTTGAAGCTTGAAGATGGTCTCCCCAATGACTTTGGCATCCAGCTTGTGGTTACTGGTGAACTCCGTGATCATCATCTGGTTGGCGTTGAGTCCACGCTCCACCATCCATTGGGACTTGAAAACTTGCTGCTCCACGACTTCGAGCTTTGTCTCCACGCTCCCGGTACGCCTTGGTCCCTCCACATCGCGGATGTGCAGCACCCCCTCACGCATCTCAATGGTTTGAGGGTGTTGCAGCACCTCCACAAGATAGGGGTTGATAACCGTCTCGAAAAAATTATCCTTGGGAGCGCTTGGAGATGACATGATGCTCTTAGATCTGAAACAGAAACAGCTCGAAACGAAAACAAAGGATATTTGCATGATGCGGTGGTCAAAACTTTCGGGAGTATATATAATGAATTTTTACCGACCGAAATACGTAACATACAAGAAAATGGATTCCGGGGGCACACGAGGTTCCCACGAGACAGGGGGCGCACCCTACAGGGGGGGGTGCCCTCCACTCTCGTGGGAGCCTCGTGTCCCTTTCAGACTACTTCTTTCTTCCTAAAATTCTTAAATATTCCAAAACTGATAAAAATTGCCATTGGAGTTGTTTTGGAGTCGGTTTACTTACCGTACCACATACCTATGCCTTTTCGGAGTCTGGAACATTCTGGAAAGTGTCCCTTATGTATTCCTCAGGGGTTACGGTTTCAATAATATTAGTTCAACATTGATAGGATTACCTGAAATATAGTGTTTAATTCTTTGACCGTTTACCACCCTCGGATTTATGCTTTTGAAGTTGTTGATTTTTACGGCACCAGAATGATAGACCTCCTCGATAACGTAGGGACCTTCCCATTTTGAGAGAAGTTTTCCTGCAAAAAATCTTAAATGAGAGTTGAATAATAACACATAATATCCTACGTTAAACTCACGCTTTTGTATCCTCTTATCATGCCAGTGTTTGACTTTTTCTTTGAAAAGCTTGGCATTCTCATAGGCTTGGGTTCTCCATTCATCAAGTGAGCTAATATCAAATAACCTCTTCTCACCGGCAAGCTTGAAGTCATAATTGAGCTCTGTAAGAGCCCAATATGCTTTCTGTTCAAGTTCAAGGGGTAAATGACACGCTTTTCCATAAACAATCTTATAAGGAGACATACCCATAGGATTTTTGTATGCAGTTCTATAGGCACATAATGCATCATCAAGTTTTTTGGACCAATTCTTTCTAGATCTATTCACGGTCTTTTACAAAATTAATTTGAGCTCTCTATTGCTCAACTCTACTTGACCACTAGACTGCGGATGATAAGGAGATGCTATTCTATGATTGACATCATACTTAGCAAGCATCTTACGGAAAGCACCATGAATGAAATGTGAACCACCATCAGTCATAAAATATCTAGGGACTCCAAAACTCAGAAAAATAACTTCTTTAAGCATTTTAATAGAAGTGTTATGATCAGCACTACTAGTTGGAATAGCTTCTACCCACTTAGTAACGTAATCAACAGCAACTAAAATATGTGTATAACCATTAGAGGCAGGAAAAGGTCCCATATAATCAAAGCCCCAAACATCAAACGGTTCAATAACAAGAGAATAATTCATAGGCATTTCTTAACGTCTACTAATGTTACCTATTCTTTGACATTCATCACAAGATAAGACAAACTTACGAGCATCTTTGAAGAGAGTAGGCCAATAAAAACCAGATTGTAGTACCTTGTGTGCAATTCTATCTCCAGCATGGTGTCCTCCATAAGATTTAGAGTGACACTTACGTAGAATCTGTTTATGTTCATGCTCAGGCACACAACATCTAATAACACCATCTACTCCTTCTTTATAAAGGTGTGGATCATCCCAGAAGTAATGTCTTAAATCATAAAAGAACTTTTTCTTTTGCTGGTATGTGAAACTAGGCGGTAAATATTTAGCAACAATGTAATTAGCATAATCAGCATACAAAGGAGCAGTACGAGAAGCATTGACGACCGCTAATTGTTCATCAGGAAAGCTATCATTAATAGGCAGTGGGTCATCAAGAACATTCTCTAACCTAGACAAGTTATCTGCAACGGGATTCTCCGCTCCCTTTCTATCAATAATATGCAAGTCAAATTCTTGGAGCAAGAGAACCCATCTAATGGGTCTAGGCTTAGCATCTTTCTTTTCCATAAGATATTTAATAGCAGCATGATTAGTGTGAATAGTAACTTTGGAATCAACAATATAAGGTCTGAACTTATCACATGCAAACACAACTGCTAAGAACTCTTTTTCAGTAGTAGCATAATTTCTGTAGGCAGTATCAAGAGTCTTACTAGCATACTGGATAACATTCAATTTCTTATCAACTCTTTGCCCTAAAACAGCACGAACAGCATAATCACTAGCATGGCACATAATTTCAAAAGGTAAATTCCAATCAGGTGGCTGAACAATAGGTGCAGTGATCAAAGCTTTCTTAAGCACTTCAAACGCTTCTACACAATCATCACCAAAGACAAAAGGAATATCTTTTTGCAATAAATTAGTCAGAGGCCTAGAGATTTTAGAAAAGTCCTTAATGAACCTCCTATAAAAACCGGCATGACCAAGGAAACTTCTTATACCTTTTATGTCCTTGGGACATGGCATCTTTTCAATAGCATCAACTTTGGCTTTATCAAATTTCAATACCTCTCTCGGAGATCTTGTGCCCCAAGACAATGCCTTCATTAACCATAAAGTGACAATTTTCCCAATTCAGGACGAGACTAGTGTCTTCGCATCTCTGCAAAACTCGATCAAGGTTGCTCAAACAATCATCAAAAGAGGATCCATAGACGGAGAAGTCATCCATGAATACCTCACAAATCTTTTCACAAAAATCAGAGAATATAGCCATCATGCATCTTTGAAAGGTAGCAGGTGCATTACATAAACCAAAATGCATACGTCTATAAGCAAAAGTACCAAAAGGGCAAGTAAAAGTAGTTTTAGATTGATCCTTCGCTGACACACGTATCTGAGAAAATCCAGAATAACCATCTACAAAGCAAAAATGTGTGTGTTTGGATAGCCTTTCTAGCATTTGATCAATAAAAGGTAAAGGGTAATGATCTTTCTTGGTAGCTTTATTTAACTTACGAAAATTCAATTACCATCCTATAACCTGTAATAATTCTTTGCAGGATCAATTCATCTTTATCATTAGGAACGATGGTAACACCTCCCTTTTTAGGGACACAATAGACATGGCTTACCCATACACTATCAGCAACGAGATAAATAATACCTACCTCAAGGAGCTTTAGTATCTCCTTTCTTACCACTTCCTTCATCTTGGGATTTAATCGTCTTTGAGGATCTCTAACTGGTTTGGCATCTTTCTCCACTGAAATCTTGTGTTGACATAATGTGGGACTAATGCCCTTAAGATCATCCAGAGTATATCCAATAGTTGTTCGGTGCTTCTTCAGAGTTTTCAACAATCTTTCTTCTTCTTTCTCTGAAAGGTTAGCACTAATAATAACAGGATATATTTCTTTTTCATCAAGATAAGCATACTTAAGATTATTAGGTAATGGTTTGAGTTCAAACACGGGATCACCCTTGGGTGGAGGGGGATCCCCAAGAATTTCAACGGGAAGGTTATGTTTCAGCATGGTTTCCTATTTAAGGAACACTTCATCTATTTCTTCCCTTTCCTTCATAAACATATCGTTTTCATGGTCTAGCAAATATTGTTCTAACGGATCAGTTGGAGGAACAACAATGGAAGCAAGACCAATAATCTCATCCTTGCTAGGTGGTTCCCTTTCACGAGGTTGCCTACTAAACTTAGCGAAATTAAACTCATGAGACATACCATCTATGCCAACAGTGAAAATATTCTTTTCACAATTAATCTTAGCACTAGCGGTATTCAAGAAGGGTCTACCAAAAATAATGGGACAAAAATCATCTTGTGGGGAACCAAGAACAAGGAAATCAGCAGGGTATTTAACCTTCCCACACAAAACTTCAACATCTCTAACAATCCCAATAGATTTAATGGTGTCCCTATTATCAAGCTTAATAGTAACATCAATGTCTTCTAATTCAACGGGTGCAATGTCGTGCATAATTTCTTTATAAAGATCATAAGGTATCGCACTAGCACTAGCACCCATATCACATAAGCCATGATAACAATGATCTCCTATTTTAACAGAAATAACAGGCATGCCTACGATAGGTCTACATGGCTTAGTATCAGGTCTAGCAATATTAGCAGTCTCACCCAAGAAAGAAATAACATGCCCATCTAAGTCCTCATCCAAGAGATCTTTAACCATAGCAATACTAGGTTCAACATTAATTTGCTCAGGAGGTGTATAAGTCCTAGTATTACTCTTACGAACAACAGTCGAATCTTTAGCATGATCCTTTATCCTAACAGGGAAAGGAGGTTTTTCAACATAAGCAGTAGGAACAATAGGATCACTATAGGTAATAGTCTTTTCTTCGACTATAATAGGTGCAACTACTTTCACTTCAACAGGAAGATTATATTTAAACAACTTCTCTTTAGGGAGATCAACGTGAGTAGCAAAAGATTCACAAAAAGTAGCTACTATCTCAGAGTCAAGTCCATAGTTAGCGCTAAATCCACGAAAAGCATCGGTATCCATAAAAGATTTAACACAATCGAACTTAGGTGTCATACGTGACTCCTTACCATCATCGGAACCCCAATCTTCAGAGTTGCGCTTAATTCTTTCCAATAAGTCCCATTTGAAATCAATATTCTTCAGCATATAAGAACCAGCACAGGAAGTATCGAGCAGGTTGCGATTATCAAGAGAAAGCCGAGAATAAAAATTCTGAATAATCATTTCCTGAGAGAGCTCATGATTGGGGCATGAATATAACATTGACTTAAGCCTACCCAAAGCTTGAGCGATTCTTTCTCCTTCGCGAGGCCAGAAATTATATATGTAATTACGATCACGATGAACAAGATGCATAGGATAGAACTTCTGGTGAAATTCCAGCTTCAATCGCTTATAATTCCAAGATCTCGTATCATCACATAGCCTATACCATGTCAATGCATCTCCCTTCAAAGATAAAGGGAAGACCTTCCTTTTGACAACATCATCGGGAATACCTGCAAGCTTAAATAATCCACAAAGATAAGGTGTAAATCAGGATGCAATGTTCCATCTCCTGCAAATGGATTAGCTAGCAGTTTCTCTATCATACCCGAAGGAATCTCAAAGTAAATATTTTCATAAAGTTCAGTAGGTTGAGGAGCAACTCTTTGCTCTTCTGGTTGGGGTGAAGATACCCCAAACAAGCCCCTCAAAGGATTAGTTTCCATAGTGACAAGTAACAGAAAATGTCAGCACACTATATAAATGTTTCCTTACCAAGTTCCACTCACCAAAAGCGCTACACTCCCCGGAAACGGCGCCAGAAAAGAGTCTTGATGACCCACAAGTGTAGGGGATCTATCGTAGTCCTTTCGATAAGTAAGAGTGTCGAACCCAACGAGGAGCAGAAGGAAATGATAAGCGGTTTTCAGTAAGGTTTTCTCTGCAAGCACTGAAATTGTAGGTAATACGTAGTTTTGTGATAAGATAAATAGTAACGAGCAACAAGTAAATAAAGTTAATAAAGTGCAACAAGGTGGCCCAATCCTTTATGTATCAAAGGATAAGCCTGGACAATTTCTATTAATAATGAAGGAGCTCCCAAGGACACATTGGGAATTATCGTCAAGCTAGTTTTCATCACGTTCATATGATTCGCGTTCGGTACTTTCATAATTTGATATGTGGGTGGACCGGAACTTGGGCACTGCCCTAACTTGGACAAGCATCCCACTTATGATTAACCCCTATTGCAAGCATCCGCAACTACAGAAGAAGTATTAGGGTAAATCTAACCACAACATTAGACATATGGATCCATAACAGCCCCTAACGAAGCAACGCATAAACTAGGGTTTAAGCTTCTGTCACTCTAGCAACCCATCATCTACTTATTACTTCCCCATGCCTTCCTCTAGGCCCAAATAATGGTGAAGTATCATGTAGTCAATGTTCACATAACACCACTAGAGGAAAAGACAACATACATCTCATCAAAATATCGAACGAATACCAAATTCACATGACTAGTAATAGCAAGACTTCACCCATGTCTTCAGGAACAAACGTAACTACTCACGAAGCATATTCATGTTCATAATCATAGGAGTAATAATATGCATAAAGGATATGAACATATGATCTTCCACCAAGTAAACCAATTAGCATCAACTACAAGGAGTAATCAACACTACTAGCAACCCACAGGTACCAATTTGTGGTTTTGATACAAGATTGGATACAAGAGATGAACTAGGGTTTTGAGCGGAGATGGTGCTGGTGAAGATGTTGATGGAGATTGACCCCCTGCCGATGAGAGGATCGTTGGTGATGACGTTGGTGATGATTTCCCCCTCCCGGAGGGAAGTGTCCCCGGCAGAACAGCTCTGCCAGAGCCCTAGATTGATTCCGCCAAGGTTCCGCCTCGTGGCGGCGAAGTTTCGTCCTGTAAGCTTGCCCATAATTTTTTCCAGGGTAAAAGTGATGATATAGCAGAAGATGGACGCTGGAGGCCCACCAGGGGGCCCAAGAGATAGGGGCGCCCTGTAGGGGGGCGCGCCCGCCTGTCTCCTGGACAGGGTGCGGGCCCCCTGGCCTATTTCTTTCGCTCAGAAATTCTTAATAATTCCAAAAAGTTGTTTCGTGGAGTTTCAGGACTTTTGGAGCTGTGCAGAATAGGTTCCCAACGTTTGCTCCTTTTCCAGCCAGAATTCCAGCTGCCGGCATTCCCCCTCTTCATGGTAAACCTTGTAAAATAAGAGAGAATAGCCATAAGTATTGAGATATAATGTGTAGTAACAACCCATAATGCAATAAATATTGATATAAAAGCATGATGCAAAATGGACGTATCAACCAACAAGGATGTATCACTATCCTGAACCTGATCTGCATTTCTTCCTTTACCATTGCTTAATAAGGCACTCTTCCCCAATATTCTGTCAACATTCTAAAAGAAGAAACAAGCAGACGCTTAACAGGTTTAGCATGTACTAGTATATGAAACTCATTTCGGTGAACCAGTTCATTAGTAAGGTGGGCAGGATTAAACTACCAATTCTTCTATTGCCAAGTACTAGTACATAATAAAAGCATCAAACAAACATATATCTATGTCCTATGGTCACTGCATTGTCTTGCCAAATCAAAATAGAGACACGGTTCAAATCATATCAGTTCAAGACAAAGCAGAAGTGAAAGAATACAAAGTGTGGGAAACTACACGGCACAACAAGATTTCAGATGGGTACCACGGGTCTACATGTACAACAACACTATTGGCTCTGTTGTGATGCTAGTAATATGCATGATATGAGAAGTCAACTGTATACACAATTGAAATTGAAATCAACAGAGCTATTGATAAGAGCAAACCTGTTAAAGAAACATGTGTGAACATACCTGTTGTGCCATTGGAGTTTCAGTTGGATCCTTCAATTTAAAAATAAGTTTGTATGAGTAACTACAGTGATACAAGAGCAAAGCAGTATGCACGATAGCAATCATAGTTAAAAAAGGCGCGCCTAGGCTCTAGGCGTTGGCAAAACGCATTGCGCATAACTATGCTTAATATGTGCATAACTGCGCATAAGCATGCGCTTTGGTCAGTAAAGCGCAAAGCGGTGCAAAACCAAAGATGGCAATGGGTACCATTACCTACGTACCCTGCGGGTAAAAACTCTATTAGGGTAAGGGTATGGGACAAAAAAATATCTATGGATATATAAACAGGGAAATGTTAAACCCATCGGGTAGAGCGGGTACGGGTATGGGATCATATAACCCATACCCACGTACCCATGTACCCATATAAAATTCATATGAACTCCTTCACTTTGTTATGAATTTGTGAACTCAAAATATATGACAATACACTGATGCTTTGATGTGTTGTTGTTTACGAGAAAGCGATGTTGTTTATTAAATATATTGTTGTTTATGATGTGTTGTTGTTTAAAAATGTGTGTTGTTATTATAATCTATTGTTGTTTATAGATTATAGTTATATGTTGTTTTTTATGACAATGAGTTGTTCAAAGCGATGCTTTGCAAACATGGGTAATTTTACCCACGGATACCCATCTACCCTGTCGGGTAAAGGGTGTGGGAAAAAAATATACCCATTGACGGGTATGGGAAAGGGTGATGGGTAAGCTTAGAAGGGATGGGTAAGGGTATGGGGTGGCTCAACCCGTACCCAAACCCTACAGGTGCCATCCCTAGGCAAAATGCACAATTAATGCCTAGCGCTTTTTTGAAGTATGATAGCAATGGAATCTTAAATTAGAATAGTTGTTCTTCAGGTTTAGGCACTTGTTCTACATGAACAGAGTACAGTAAGACGCAAGAATATAGTACTTAAAAATAGAAAATGAGCTCATAGACCACTTGTTCTACATGAACAGAGTACAGTAAGACGCAAGAATATAGTACTTAAAAATAGAAAATGATCTCATAGACCTTACCACATTCTTGGTTCGGGACCAGTACAGAACAAGGTGTTCCCAGTCATCGTCCAGTAAATGTGTCTCAGGAGAACGTAAGGGAATTTGATGAGTTCCTTTGCCGGTGAAGTACGTTTTCTTCAGGTAATTCCGATACTACCACCAAGAATTCTTGAAGATAGAAGAGGTATTAGCACAGGTTACCTCATTCTGAGTTTCAAAATCGGTCCTTCTCTATAGAGAAAAATGGGAAAATTTGCTGTATTATAACCATCATGGAGGTAGGATGTATGGGACAAAGCAAAGTAATTGCCATGAATAACATTACTAACACATAACTCCTGGACAAACACCTGCAACTAGCATTTTCCTTCATCTTTAGTATAATATTTCCAAGATGGGAAGATACGCACATACGATTTAATAATATCAAATGCGATAGCTGCTAAACTACGACTAGCTGGTTGTGCTTCCTCCACAGGAATAGGCATACTAACTGGTGGAGTTGGGGTTCACCGTGGTAGTACTGGCCCTTTGGGCACTGGAGCTGCCTTACTAACTGCTCTTGTTTGGGAGCTCTGTGGTGGAGATGGTGTTGTGTCAACAGGAACTGGGTTACTATCTGCTGGGGTTGGGGTTATATTGGGTGAAGTTGGTTCTTTGTCCATCGCAGTAGGGGTACAATCTGCGAGAGTTTGGGTTATGTGTGGTAGGGATGGTTCTTGTACATGTACAACCGGGGTGCTATCTCCACCAAGAGGTAGCACTGTTTTATTTAAAGACCGTGTTTTTAGTCCGCTGGATACTGGCATCACCCACTCCAATTCAAATGGCTGATAAACAGGAAACATAGTTGAATATACAGAGATTGTATGAGAGACAGATGCAATAGATAGTGTGGAAAAAGGCATTAAATAGCTTACATGTATATTGTTTAACTAAAATGGATAGCATGACATAATTTCACATATATGATGTCTTTCTAGACTGGATAGCATAGCATAACATAATCAAAGATATGATGAATAACTAAACAGGATCGCATGACATAATTCACCTACATGGTATCTAAGTAATCAGGATCGCATCATTTAATTCACAGATGTGATTTATATGCTAAACAGAGGGCATTCGATATGATGTCTGAACTAAGAACATGGTGTTGAATATTGTGTATATGATGTCTAAACTATGCAATGCAAGACACCATATGCATGATATGAGCAGTATAACCGTGCCAAGTTTGAGCATACACCTCGGTGGGGGAATAGGACTGGTCATCTGTCTTTGAATCCATCTCTGAGGAGCTATCGGGACCCAACAAGAGATCTACTTCGACAGGTAGCACTGTCTGCTCTGAAGGCCTTGTTTTCACTCCAGATTTTTCCATCTCCCACTCAAATGGATGATTCACGGGAAGAGTAGTTTAATGTACAAACACTGTTGACAAATGGAAATGTAATGAAGAAAAAGATGGGAAAGATATCATTCAAATATATGATGCCTGGTTAAACAGGATGGCATTGCACATTTCACATATATTATGGCTGGCTAAAAGACATGAGACTGCATAATTACCATATATGATATAGAAACTAAACAGGTGGCATTACAGAACATGTCTAAACTAAGCAGATGACATATATGATGTCAAAAGTAGGCACTGCAAGGCAACATATGCATGATATGACTAACATCATCATGCCAAGGTAGAGCAATTAGCTTGGGGGGTAAATAGGAGTGGTCAGCGGCATCTAAATCCGCCTCAGAACAGATATCTTCCTCTGGATTACAATTTGGAGAGGGGTGGGGAGGGTTTGCCATTGAAACCACCATGGACCGATGTCTGCATGACATTGTATTGCCGCGCAAAACTCTTCTCTTTTTCTCTACATGTTCAGCATGACTGTGTACAATATCTGACATGCATATGAAAAAAATATGGTGAGATTATGTAAAGAGAGCATGCAGAAATTTAGAGTGATGGTAATAACCAGTGGATGGATCGAAAATAATGATAGCAGGCTGATGATTGCTTTAATTTAATAAAAAGACAGATGATGGTTGCTTTACTATTTGTTTCCCACCCAAGATGAACAACATAGGCATACCCTAGGTGAACCAGATATTAGACAGACATACTATTCATTGCTGCCTCGATATGTGCCCCGCAACTAATTTAGAACTCAAGTTTGAACATTAATTTGAACCTGACTTGGAGTCCAAGATGTGAACAGGACGATAAAGTAGCAGGTAATTTTAAGCAATGCATAACATAAGCAGAAACAAAAGAGTGTGACCTCTCTTGTGGACCCGTGTACTCCTCAGGTTCATCTGCTGAGTCGATGATGGTGATGCCGTTGTGGTGGGTGCCGGCGGCAGGGAAGGAGATCTGAGGCGGCGAAAGATGGTCAGGAGTCGTGATGTCTGGTTTGGTGGATGCTTCTGTCGATGGAGCAGCTCAGGTGAGGTGGACGATGTCGCGGCAGGAGCAGGACAAACCACACAAAGTTCCCTTCGACACCTACCTGTAACTGAAGTAATTCTGTAAGGGCTCATTTGGCTTGCATGATTCTTAAAACGCAGGGATAGGAAAAACACCGGATTAGGATAGGAATGCACATGGTAAACAGAGCATTTGTAAACACAAGATTTTTGTCAACTTGGGTGTTTGGTTTACAGGAATTGGAAGAGTAGAGGAATGCAAAGAAACATGGCCAAAATAAAGTGAAACCATATGAAAGCGTGTACAGTTAGAATGTTATTCTGCCACTAATGCACTTGGTCTTGTTTTCATGCATAGGATTTTGAAAAGTAGGTCCAGGTGGATGTTTTGCTTCATTCCTTTTCAACAAAATGCATGAATAATTGAATAGTAGAGTGCCATTGGAAAATTCCCTATTGCTATGTTTTTTCCGTTGAACCAAAATAGCCCTAATGGATCGACATGAATGTATAGTAATAAGTGATGCAACAAGTGTACAACCTCTTTGCCATAGCGTGTCGACCTCAGCATCATTGAGTTGGTCGCTGAAGCAGTTGAGGCAGAGGTGGCTATCGGAGATGTGGAGGAAGATCTGAGGAATCTGTAGACGGCGTCTAGGGCACTGCTCTGTTGTGATGGATCATTCTGTCGTTGGAGCAGTTCCGGTGAGCCGTAAGACGTCAAGGCTGAAGCGGCACAAGACAAACATCGTCAATCTCAAGTGGGATTCTAATAGCATCTCCAATAGATGATGTAAAATAAATGTAAATTTTACATCGCCAAAAACAACCTGACTACAACAGATGAGGTAAAAATTGTTGACTCTGAACTTAACTGTCGAAACTGAAATTTACCGTGGAATCTGAATGCTACTGTCGAAACTGAATGCAATGGTAGCAGAGAGGCACTTGACATGTAGTTTCGGGAGGGCCTGCAGTTCATCTTCAACATGCACCCCCTGAGCTGCCAGCCACCACCGGCACCAGCGCTACCTCGCCGCCCCCACCTCTGGTCCGCCGCCGCGCCGGCCAGCCCTCTAGGCCCCCCGCCCCCACCCTGAACCCTAAGATAGATAGTGGGGTACCTCTCCGGCGAGCACCCGTTCCTGCTGCGGGTGGTTCTTCCTTAACTCCGGCGAGCCCCCCAACCCTTGAAAATTGACTGACCCAAAAGTAGATTCAGTCGACTGAAGTGTAGCTAAATCTGAGAAGAGCAGCAGCACGAGCGACGAGCGAGCGATCGAGCGAGAGCCGGAGCAGCAGCAGCAGCAGCGCGAGCGAGCGAGCGAGAGCTGGAGCAGCAGCAGCAGATCCGGCTGGTATGGACGGCACCGCCGAAGGGGCCTCGCACTGGGGGAGAGCCGCCGTGGAGATGTCGCCCGTGGCGCCGGCTTCAAGGTAGCCGCTCCATGGGGGTGCGGGATGGAGCACCATCGGTGCCGGGAGGTCAAGTTAAGGAGAAGGTGCGATGCAATGAGTGTACAACCTCTTTGGTGGCACTGAGTAGGCCTTGACTTCATCCGAGGAGTCGGTGAGGATGCTGCAGTTCTGGTGGAGCAGGTTAAGGCGGCGTTGTGTGGATGGAGCAGCCGCGATAGACGAGGCGATCGTTGGAGCAGCTCCTTGGTGGTGGAGGATGGGGTGGCTGAACTGGCAGGACGACGAGATGGATGGCGAATCCTCATCCGAGGAGGTGGACGAGGGACGTCGAGTTGTTGCGGTGGACGACGTTGTCGGGGAAGAGGCTCCGGCTAGGTAGTGGTGAGGTGGCGGATGGAGGAGGGTGGGGTTTCGCGGCTGGAGCGGAGAGGTTATGGCGGCCTGGGATTTCGAATGGCGAAAAGGGGGCAATGGGAGGGGGTGAACCATGACTTAGGGACACGCTTGTCCAAAATGTAGGGTGTGTTACAAAAGTACCCCCCACCGATTTGAACTAGCGGCCCTTTGGGCTCAGGGTTAGAAGGGGGATTTCATGTGTTGGGATTTGGCAGCTGGAGGGAGTTTTCGTGTGCGTTGTAATTTCGGGATAGCAAGGCGCGGGTTGTGAAGGCGCCAGTTTTGGGAGCACGATATCTGAATTTTCGGGATATAACAAGACGCGGGTTGAATTTTAGGGACAAGCCGAACATGTAGTAATATTGTACTTGTGCATACCAAATCAATTAGCACTTCCCTCAACCAAAAAGAAAACGAAAAAATAAAACTATTCACACCACACAAATAGAGAGTCTTGACCTGTTTTACTATACAAATGCTATTCAAAGCTACTCCCTCCTTCCATCTATATAGGGCCTAATGCGTTTTTCTATGCTAACTTTGACCAAATATTACAGCAATAATATATATGGCATGCAACTTACACAAAGCACACTGTTAAATTCGTCTATGAAAGGTTCTTTCAATGATATAATTTTCACATTGTGCATGTCATGTACTATTAATCTTGTCAATAGTCAAAGGCGGTCTTAAAAAACTCATTACGCCCTATATAGATGGAAGGAGGGAGTATGAATCCATGTTATGTCCAATTAAATTTTTTCGCTTGATGTATAATGCATGTAACCTACTCATACCAACATTTTAGTGCATTCCAAATGTCTATACTACCGCTGCAATTCGAACTAAACTTGAATTTGTTTCTCTATTTCAATAAGAATCTACAATCATGATTGTTGCCAACTTCAACCATCATTCGTCTATTACCTTAATAACACACCACATGATTACTATAGAGATAGATATGAACTATGTGTACTACATGAACTCGAATTCTATTTTTTGAATACAGTTGATGTTGATTCCAAATAATAGTACATTTGATGTACTAACTATATATTCATAATCTAAACCATGTTCCATACATACACCGTGTTTACCACACAAAGTATAGTGCCCCACCCCCTACATTATGAAAAGTACTTAGACCTGAGCTGCAAAAGCCACACATTATCCCAAATTATTATCAATGTTCTATGTATTACGTAGTACTAGCAAGATGCCCACGCGTTCCACAGAACATCAACATGATCAAGGGGGCTAATTTGCAAATATGGAGAGGGGTGTGGGTATCCTTTTTCAAAATTGCCATAGTTTCCTTCCTATCCGCCAGATATAAATCGGACGACCTATATTGCAGGATGGCAGGCACACCATCATCAACAACTCCGTTTTTTAATAAGAGTAGAGATAAAATATATTATATGTAGTATAATATGTTCATAACCACAGCATGTGCATCACCGTTATATATATTCACACATGCGTCGGTTTAAAATACTATGATAAATTCTTCAAATATCCGAATTTGCTTTTTATAATGAAGTATGATCTCTATTCGTATTTTACACCCACACAATCCTCTTATCTTTGTAGCTAGCGCTAACTTTCTCTCGTGCATGCTCACGCCCGCATCTCTCTCACCCTCCCTTATCATTCTCTAGCTCCATCGCGCAAAATCGTCTTTTCACTTTAGGTCGTTCACCCACGGTGTGTGTAGGCCCTCCAGCTCCTTCTTTACGGCACACATCGATCGATATGTCTCTCTAGCCAGGTGTGCCTAGCACAAACACAACCTTCCCCTCTTCTCTTATCACCGCCCATGCCTCACTCCCACCACTCTTTTCATCGATCTCGTACTCGCACACCCTTCCCCCTCGATATAGTATGCATCTCGTACCACCTCCTAGATGCATCCCTCTCTCTCTCTATCCTTCACCCCATGCCTCATTTGCTTCTAACACACACATGCATGTATATCGATCGATCTCCCAACATATACCTAGATCGACTTTAACTATTCCCCCCCATCGATCGACGTACCTCACAAGTTATGTCTCTCCTTTCTCTAACAAAGGGCGATTGATCTTCCTATGTAGTTACGTCTGCTTACCACAACCATATCGTCCCCCCCCCCCTCATCATTCGTGCATGCCTCCTGACCCTTCTCTCACACACACTTCACAGACAACAAGTAGCCATCTCCTCTCTTATTGATATTGCGGGCGTGCCCTCCATTTGTCTAGCAAGCCTATCCCACCATTTGTTAGAAGCAACTCCACCACCACCCCCTCCAGCACTCTAGCTCTGTCTCTCTCCCAACCTTATTCCTCTCCTACACATATACATGGATGCCGATCAATCTCCCTTAATACATGAGGTAGATCGATCTCCTTAATACATGAGGTAGGCCTCTCTCCTCCTCCACACATGTACCAGCCATTGTACCTCTATAGTTAATTAGGCCTCCCTCTCCCCCACCACACACTGATAGTCGAGCGCTGCAGGTAGGTATCCATGCCACAAAGACAAACTGCACATGTCCCCTCTCACGTTCCTGTAGGCCAGCAACTCTATATCTTTGACGTGGGCACACACAAATTTGATTGCACTCTTTATCGATCGCGTGCGTGCACACACACACACATCATCCCTCTCTTCGATTCTATGGACACCTCAAGCCGATGATACCTCCACTCTCTTCTCGTGGATCGCCCCCTCTATATATATGATATATCGAGGACTCTATTTCACACACATTGCATACGTTACATTTTTTTGATTGCCCCCCTCCCAAAAAAACTCTCACAAACCCACACACTATATCTCTCTAGGTTTGTATCTCTCTCACACAACCCCACATAAGTGGTGTACGTATACAAGAAGAGAATAGGTGCACCATGCACGTCTTCGTGCCCAGCCACACCCGCGCGGGTACACGGTGGAGCTCATTTCTTTACGAAATGGCAGCCCACATGCTAATTTGAACGCCTGTAGCGGTTGTTTACCTAGGGAGGTCGTGTACCAAGCGTGCATGAAACAAAGTTCGACTTGATGTGTTGTCGTGTTATTTTTAAATAAAGTTATAGCGCTCAATGGCACGTACATAGAATATAAAACAATTTTTATGGAGAAAAAGGTAGTCCGCTCCACTATATACAATGGAGCCTGCCTGCCTGGTTTGTCTCTCTTCAGAGTATCTCACACAAGGCTGCGGTGGCCTCTCTCTCTCTCACCGTTGGTCACTGATCTGGCCGCATCCCGTCCGCCGGGGGAAAGGGAGGAAGTACATCGTTTCTCCGTTCGACGGTGCTAAGGCAGCACGTCCCGATCTGCGGTACACGCCATTCTCTCTGACCAAGCTCCGGCGTGATAGGGCGTACGCCACCTGCTTGCTGCCGTAGTATGGGCAGATTCCGCCCGCCGCCACTCACCTATTTACATCCCAACGACCTCCAGGTATCCCCTCCAACCTTGCTCCACTGCCCATCTTCCCACGTCGCTGCATGTGGATCTTCCATAGTTCTTTGCCCAAAACGTAGCTCGTCCGGCGTACTTTCCATATTGCAGTCTCGTCCTCACACCGTTTTAGACAAACACAACTGTGTTGTTATCTTCCCTTAGGACAAGGAATATGCTTATTTTTTGTTGTCACATGTGTCATCAACTGTTATTGGCCAGTAATTGTTTCCTTTCTACCTCTTTTTGCAAACAGGGCTATCCATTTCACCTCGTTGCTATTGCGACCTTTTGGTGAACTGCACAAATCACTTTTTTCTTAAGAGTGTTTTGTGCAGTTATACTAAAATGTCACACGGGCAATGTCTCTACATTTTAGTGCAACTGCACAAAGGGAGATTGGTTTTGCTCTATCCTCCTCATCCAACTCCGAGCCTAATCTTCTCCAACTAGTTAGTCTTAAGAGAGACTGCAAAGGTGACCGGCTTCTATTTGTGTGTTTATTGTTTCATCAGCAGTCCTCTATTATCGTAATCACACTTAATATCTTTGGAACAGGGACGCTCAGCTCTATTTTAGTGGAACTGCACAAAATGATCGGAATGTTGCATGCTCCAGACAACTACTTTTCCCCAACATGCCTTATTGATTTAGACAGAGCTGGGGGACGTTGCTGCCAATGAAAGCATAGATCAATTTTAATTTAACACCTTCTCACAACTTTGTCTTCAGTTGTGGTGTAAATATTAGCTCTGATCTGCTAATAATTGAGATGCATTAGCAAGGAAGTTAGTTTTTTATTGTTTCTAAAAGAGCATCGATGGCAAGACACACGAAACAAAAGCTGAAAGCTCACACCATTGTACAATTTCATGTCGCTGGAAAATTATTTGTATAGTATGTCAATTATGTAAACAAATGCTGGAAGCTTGATAGCATTGCCAAAAGCCTCTTCAGCATCCGGGTCCATGTGCCATGCACAAAATTATACTCCTTTGTTCCTAAATATTTATCTTTTTACAAATTTCAAATGGGCATATTTTAGAGTGTAAATTCACTCATTTTGCTTCGTATGTGTACTCCCTCCGATCCTAAATACTCTATTTGTCTTTCCAGAGATTTCAACAAGTGACTACATAAGGAGAAAAATGAGTGAGTCTATACTCTAAAATATGTCTATATACATCCATATGTAGTAGTCCATTTGAATCTCTAAAAAGACAAATATTTGAGTAGTCACTCATTGAAATCTCTAGAAATACAAATACTCCGGAGTATATTTAAGAACCGAGGGGGTAGTGCACAACTGCTTGGGAGACTTAACCTGGTTGTTGTGCCGCGTTAATAGTGAGTAATGAGCAGTCAAATCATAAGCCCCACCTTTCCCACTGTAAGTTGCTCGGAAGAAGCAACCATCAATACGCTCTTCTTTGAATCCGCTCATACTACTCCATCCGTCACTATTTATAGAGCGTGCTTCAGAAAAAATAAAAAATCTATGGGACCAAGGCGACTAGCGATCAACCTAAAATAGCATTGGTAGTTATAGCACGGCGTCTATTACTAGAGGAAATAATGCGTACACACATGCATGCAGTGCTTCCACCCCGGGTACACACATGCATGCACTTACTCCACTCCGTAGTAGTACATCGAGAGAAAATTGTGGACTTGATTGCGGCTACCATGCCCTAATTAATTGAGCATTAAACCAAACGCGTCTAAAGTCTCTCTGGTGGTGGAAATGCATTGAGAGAAATGCATCATAATGAAGCGCGCCCTGTAAACTGTGACGGAGGGAGGAGTAGTATGAAGGTGCAAAACCAAGTACATGTATGGCCAGTCGGTCAACGCACCTCCTCTTGGCATATCACTGACATGTGGGACAGGAGTTTGAGCAAACCGATCTCAATTGACGGCAAAATGGCCAACCCGCCGTTCCTTGAGAGAGACGAGGAGCGAGAAAACGCAGACGGGCTCGCACGGAGGCCAAGATATATTCGAGCATGGTTGGTTGATCGATATCATCATTACATGTTGGGCTGCCGTTTTCCGCCCTTCTCCGGAATAAACGTGTACTTTATCAGAGATTAAAAAAATAAGAGTATAGACGCTCCACCATGCGGTTCTAGTAGTAGTACTACTCGTACTACTAAACCTTGCGCTTGGCTCTTCGCCTCTTCGTGAAGTCGAACAATGATGGTACTCCGCATGTTGGGTACTATAGTGTATGCCTCTGACAATCTGACACCGAATGGACTGATGCATGTCCACCGCCTGCGCGAGGGTAGGTTGTATTAGTCAAAAGGCGTAAGCGAGCTTCACCTTGTCCTGCAAGCTTCTCCTCGTTCTGCGAGTTGACGGGACACACCAAAAAGTAGTGCTAGTCCATATTCTCTCCTTTCCGGTTAATATGGCTTAATATTTTTTGCAGGTAAATGAGAGAGCTTTATTCATATATAAGCATTCTTAGGACGATCAGCCAAGACACTGGTCACTAGGAAGCGAGGTACCTCGGAAAAAAGAAGTAGGAAGTGAGGTGTTTCATCAAGCCAGCTCTCGGCCACATTCAAAGTGCAGCAAGCACGGTTCGCACAAAGATGCGCCGCAAGGTTTGCTGACCTGTTTACATGCTGAATAACAAAAAAGAGGAAATATTACCAAGCGCTCCTATTTGTAACAGTATATGAGCCAGAATTAAGCGAGAATTGTGGCGAGTGTTCCATGCAATCAACTTCCATTATCACATGCGAGAACCCTCAAAGAGAACCAAATGTGGTGAAGATTTCTTTATCACATTTTAATATTATAATAAGGCTGGTCATAGTGGGGGGTAACTTTAGACTAGTAACATGCATATGTTACTAGTCTATGTTACTACCTATATAGTGCATAGTATCATAGATTAGTATCATAGGTGGTCTCATTTATTGCCATGCATGAAACATAGTAGCATCACATTTATTATGTTACGGTATCTACCTATGTTACTATAACCATTTCTTTCTTCTTTAATTGCCTGCCACATAAGCATGTTTGCGAGTTCCAAGACTTATGTTACCCCCACTATGGCCAACCTAAGAGTGCAGACGCTCCTCCATCCGGTTCCTAGTACTAGTATAGTACATACCTCTATAGACTATAGTAGTAGTACTAGTACTACTAGTAAACTTTGCGCTTGGTTGTTCACCTCTTCGGGAAGTCGAACAATAATAGTACTAGTATAATGTATGTTTCTGGCAATATGACACCGAATTAACTGTTGCACGTTCATCGCCTGAGCGAGGGAGATCTTGCATTAGTTAAAAGTTTCCCCTTGTCCTGCGAGCCACCGCGCGCAAGCTTCTCCCGTCCTGCAAGCTTCTCCTTGTTCGGCAAGTTGTCGGGACACAGCAAAGTAATGCTAGTCCATGCTGCCTCCTCTCCGGTTAATATGCCTTAATTTCAAACGAGATAAATACACTATCTGTCACTGTATATTTGTAAAAATACGGTCAGTGGACTTCATAATATGCTCATTGCGCTCAATATATATATGTTTGGTGTTTATACGGTCACTAGCTCACCCTGACTGAGTATGTGTGTGCATGCACGTGTAGGTTGAGCACTTGAGCGTGACCGTGTGTGTTCTGTCGTGTGCTCGGACATGCATGCATTAGGGCGTCGCGCGTGTTTTTGCATACATGTGTACGTGTGACTGTTGCATACACGTAGGGGGAGTACGTGTAGGGGCCACTAAGGACCAGTCAAATCACATAGTAAGTTAGTCGGAAGAAGCAACCATCATTTCACTCTTCAATGACACGTACGCAATATAAAATGGTTGATATGGAGAGAAAAAGAAAACCACTATATATACACTAGCAGGAGCCTAAGCTACAAGCCTGCTTGCTTAGGTTGCTCTCTTCACAAGCATAGAACGATGATGGCCACACCGCTGGTCACATATCCGGCCTGATCCCGCAGATGGGGGAAGGGAACAATGTTCTATGTAGACGCGGTCGACATCGGCGAGGGAGAAAACCCACAGTCGGTGTGTCCCAATCGGGGGTCACCGCGGTATGGGCCGATGCCGCGTCCCAACCGCCCTTCTAGCTACAGCCCGATGTCCCAGGTAGTCCATCTTCCTTTTGGAGCCGGCTTGCTCCACTGCCGCAGCTCCCCACGTAGCTCCATCTCCATGTTGATCTTTCTCTACTTCTACCGGCTTCTAATTGTGATGATTTTATGTCTCATGAACTAGTGCCAGTACTATTATTCTAATCACACTTCTTCAATATCTTTGCCATCAGGGATGCTCAACTCGATTTTAGTGGAACTGCACAAAAGCATCGTATGATCCGAGGGTGCCAGCCATCTTTCCTTCGACAGGTTCTACCTGGCCAGAAAATTAAATCCTGTTTAGGGTTTAGGGTTTAAGTCATAGTGACCCCATCAATAGTTTTTCTTTCGTACACGCTCTCACAACTTTTGTCTTTAGTTGTGAAGTAAATATTGGCTATGATCTATGAATCATTGAGATGCATCATCATGCGTATTAGTTTTCCTTTGTATTTGATGGAATATTGTAACGGGGCAACCTTGGAATAGGAATGAAAATGGAGTGGAAAGTTTCCATTTTTCCAGAGAAAAAATGGAAACGGAGAGAAACCAAAGTTTCGTTTTGTTGGATCGCGCCATCGAGCAAAACCAACGTTTAAATCACGTCTGTCGTGTTCGTGTCTCACCCTCCTCCACAACTCGACCCCACATGGTCGCTTGGCATGCCACTCACCGCAAACCGAGTATATGATAACTTTCTCGCCTGCTTGTCGATGGATCGCACCATGGAGTACTAGCACTACTGGAAGAGATTGACGAGTTGGGGGAGGACAACTAGCTGTAGCACGGACTCCCAAGAACTTTTTACATGCATGTTGTGGCCGGCTATTGCGACCTTTGAATGCGGACTTGTCGCGTGCACTAGGAAGCGGCGTGGGCGACACTCTCTCGGCTGGCGCGCCGCTTCAATGCCGGCGCCGATGAGAGGTCGCGTCCGCTCTGGCCGGGCATGAATGTGGCACTGACCGTTTCAGGAGGGAAGCACGCGCGGGTGATGAAGAGGGTTCGGGTTGGTCAGGACCGGCCGTGGCAGCGGTCCGGACGCCCGCAAACAAGAGATGTTGTACGTTAATATTGCTGCGTATATAATTAACAACGTAAATAATGTGCCAGTTGGACAAATATGATTGGAGAAGGAGATGGAAATGGAATTTTATGTAAACATGGATATGCATGTCTATGTCTATGTGTGTGTGTGTGCGACGACTCTCACGGCCTGGAAGCGGGGGCGTGTTTTTGATCGAGTTTTCTTTCTTGGTACGTTAAAAAATTGTCCGCCAGTTTTCGTTTCTTTTTTACGGGAAGCGCGTATTCTATTTAAAACCACTGCTATGGTGAGATTTTTTTTACTCCATTATAGCCTATTGTTTGATAGAGTTTCTCGCGTCTCGCTCTCTCACCCTCTCCATATCAAAACAAGATGACAATGTACACTCTATCTCTCTCCTCACCGGTGGTCACAGATCCGGCCGAATCCCGTCCGCTGTGGGAGGTGAGGAGGTGCAGCGTTGACGTTGTCGCCGTCGGTGATGGAGGAAGCCGATGCGCACCGTCCTCTTGGAGTCGGCGCTGGCACGGACAAAGGTCCTCCGTGCCCTTGTTCACTGCCATCATGTTGGTAGATCTCACCCGCCCGCCTAAACGACATCTCGCCCACCTGAGGTATAACTTCTTGTACTGGTCCAGTCCCCAGGTCGCTGCGTGCGGGTTTTCTTCTATGCGACTACTCCCCAGCTCCCCATGTATAGTAGCTAGGGTTCGTCGGCTGGTCCAGATTATAGAGGAAATGTCACTCGAAAAGTTGTCCTGATTTATGCCTCGGTGGAGGTATACATGTTGTTTCGACAAAAAATACATGGTGGTTGTGCGGTCATTGTCCATATGCTCCTATTGCTGCTGTTAATCTAATACTATCACTGGTTAAATGAAGAAATGCTTTTTTTCTCGGGTATCCTGGTTTAGTTCCATCAAGATAATCATGATGCTTCTATTTGTTGGTGTACTTTTCATTAATTCTTCTTGACAATTGAGATGTCATTGTTAATCTTGTAAAACAAAGTAACAACACTATATCCCTTTTTTATATTTTTGGAAACAGCGATGCGTATCTCCATACCCGGGGATGTCTTCCTCAATTTTAGTGGAACTGCACAAAATTGGATGGCCATTGTTGTTCCGCCTCACTGTCCTCTGCCACGTGGTTCTTCCTTCCTCGAGCTTGATTACTGAGAAGAAACAGACAACCGTGAGGATTTATCGAACTTCATAGGTGCCTCACCCAAACTTGATGCCAAATGGATGATGCATCACCACGATGACCTATCGATGCTCATGGTTGTGCCTCATGGTTGTGTCGGCTCGTGAAGCTGATCGATTTTCAATGAAAAACAAGCTGTCTTCCAACAGTGCTCTTTGCTTGTTACGCACAAAGATGATATCCTTCATCAGTTCACCTTGGTTGCGTTGGAGACGCAGTCGTCTTTCACGTTGGTGCAATTTTATCACACAATTGGCTATGAACCAAATGTTTCCACGAAGAAGGATCGACGTTGGTACTAAGAGCATAAGTTTTGTATTGATTTCTAAGCCTTCTCACAACTTTGTCTCCAGCTCCCCTTTAATTTTTTTTGTCCAGCTATTAACTTTGATTTAAAAAATGGTGTGGACTAAAAACCCGGATGGACGTAGTAGCCCTCCATTTTTATTTACTCCGCCTATTAGATTTGACTGAAGTCAAACTTTGTAAAGTTTGACCATAATTATTAGAGAAGGCAAACTATACATACTCTCAAACCTTTTTGATAATTGAAATTAAAATTCTTTATTTGTACCCACTCTCATATGTTTCCCATAATTTGGCGCATGTGTGGTTGTTCACTTAGGGAGGGTAGTGTACCGCATGTGAAGGACAGGAAGTGCGACCAGGATGCGTGGATCATTAGTTCATCGGAAGTAGTAGTAGTTTTCTTCACTGTATGTTAAATAAAGAGTTTTGTTTCGTACTTACACAATTTAAAACGATTGTTATGGAGAGAATAAGAAAACCACTACACTATATATTAGTCATATACATGAGTACTATATGGACGCGGCTTCATTGACTTTAGTGCACCTGCCTTTAGGTTTATGACAGGTGGGTCCAAAATGTGGGTGGCTCACCTGTCATACAGCCAAAAGCAGGTGTAGTTAAGGTACCGGAGCTCAGTCTGTACTACAGTAGTATATATATAAGCTGGAGCCTCAGCGCTTGTTCACTAGGGTTTGCACTCTCCACACTCTCGCTGCACTATATATATATATATACACACGCTGGAGGCTCGGCGTTCCTTTGCTAGGATTTGCTATATTCATAGTCTCTCACCCCCTCTTCACCAGATCTAAACAAGACTGCGTTGGCCTTTTGTCTCTCCCCCCCCCCTCACCGTTGGTGAAGGAGGCGTCCGGATCCCGTCGCACCAGGAAGGGGAGGAGGTGCAGCGTTCACTCTATCGCCTTCGGCGAGGGAGGCAATCAACTGCTGGATGCTCTGTTCTCTTTCACCCAGCGCCTGTGCGAGAGGGCCACCGACCCCTTCTTCCTCGCTGATGTATGTAGTGTGGGCAGATCCGGCCTCCCGCCGCACGCTTTGCCACATCCCGATGACCCTAAGGTATAAGTTTCTTTGAAACCGTCATTGCTCTAGCTGCATGTGGATCTTTTTTGATCTGTAGTCGAATCTAGGTCTTGGTTCAAAGAGGAAAGAAGGGTGCAGTGGGCTGGAGCATGAATCTAGGACGTGGTTCAATGAGGAAAGGAGGGACGGAAAGTAGTATAGACTGGCTATCCAGTCGCTTTGTTGGTCGAAAAGGGAAAAGGGGGGTAACCCAGTACACACATCTGTAAGGAACCGATCTCTTTGTTGAAAAGGGAAAGAAACTGGGGGGTCAGGTAGTTTGTGCAGGACTAGATTTGCTGCCCTCGCATAGGAAAAATGTTCAAAGAGAAAAAATATGGGAGCAACGCATATATGTTGCTTGGCTACATACTCTGCGTCACCCATTTATACGTGTGGACGCACATGGTGCTGGCATGTCCCATACAACTATTTTGCTATTGTTAATCTAAGAATGCTACCGGACAATTGAAGCAATGCCACTGTTAAAAGTAAATTACATTTTTTAACGAATGTTGTTTTAAGAGAATGTCTCTATTAATATGAATCAATGCAACTGTTTTAGAAATGCTACTATCCTAATTTGTTTTCCATCCAAGATAAGTTAGATGCTTCTTTCTGTCACTGTTTGTTTCATCCTCCTTTATCGGCAAGTAATTGTTTCCTTTTTTGCCTCTATTAAAACAGCGGTATCTATTCAACTTTTTGCTATTGTGACATTTTTCTTTGCTACGCGAAACACTTTGCTTTATTTCAGTGCAACTGCATAAAACGAGATTGGATTTCCTATTCGTGTTGGCAGATTCGTACGTGATCTTGTGTGCGTCATGATAGGTTGGTAATTGATCTTGTGTGCAGTGTGTTTTGAGATGTTGTGCTACTTGTATTGGTACTGTATTAAATAAATGTTGAACTGAAGCTATTGTGTTGCTCTCTTTTCCCATTAAGTAGTGAACAAAAATGGTACCAACCTAGACATGATGCTTGTGTCTTTGTTACAACAAACTCTGCATCACTCCCTTTATAAGTAGATGGAAGCACATGGTGTTGTTGCGCCCACTCTCCCTTGGAACTATTTATGCTTTTTGTTAATCTAATGCCGCTGGTAAAAGTAAGCAATGCCACTCTCAGAATTAACAACTGAATCTTATTTCAAAACTGCAACACTTATTAGGGATTGGCGGGATTACCATTTTTGTGCCTGCATGTTTCATCCTCCTTTATTAGCCAGTAAGTGATTCCTTTTTTGCCTCTGTTTAAACAGGGATATCTATTCAACTTGTTGCTATTGCGACATTTTGCTTCGCTGCGCGAAACCCTTATGTTTTAAGAGTGTTTTCTGCAGTTCAACTTGAATGTCACACCGGCAACTTTGCTTAATTTTGGTGGAACTGCACAAAAGGAGATCGGATTTTCATATACGTGTTGGGATTTTGTTCAAATCCTCCTCCTGAGTTGTTTCAGATCTTGGTCAAGAAAGGTCAGTACCGACTTTCATCCACATGATGGTGCAGTGTGCTTTGAGATGTTGTGCTACTTGTATTGGTACTGTTTTGGATAAATGTTGAATTGAAGCTATTGAACTGTTGTCTTTTACCATTAAGTGAGCAAAAATTGTTCCAACCCAGACATGATGCTTGTTTCTTTGTTATAACAAAACTCTGCAGCACCCCCTTTATAAGTAGATGGAAGCACATGTTATTGTTGCGCCCACTCTCCCCTGGAACTGTTTATGCTTTTTGTTAATCTAATGTCGCTGGTAAAATTAAGCAATGCCACTCTCAGAATTAATTAACTACTGAATCTTAGTTCAAAACTGCAACACTTGTTAGGAATGGTACTATCCTGCTTTGTAGTTCTTTCTACATGTTTAACCAAGGTATTGTTAAGATAATGTCTCTGTTAAAACGAATTAGTTGCATTGTTTTAGGAATGGTACTTTTCTGCTTTGTTGTTCTTTATACATGTTGAAACAAGGCATTGTTAAGATAATGTCTCAGTCAATAAGAATGAATCACACTGATGGAGAATTGCTCCTCTCCTGCTTTGTTTCCTATTAAGATAAGGTAGATCAGTAGATGCTTTTCTTCTGGGAGTACAAGTCATCAACGGTTATTTCTCAGTAATTGTTTCCCTTATACCTATTGTTGCTTACAGGGATATCAAAATTAAAGCTCGGTTTTATTCCGACTTCGATTTTAGTTGAACTGCACAAAAGGGGGCCAATGTGTCCAAGGCAAACTAATGTATTACTGGGTCTAGTTGGTCGTTCCACTTTGCAGAAAGAAGCAGTCACTGTTTGTGCTACATTACAGAAGGAATGACCGAGAAGCTTTACAGAGTATTATTAGACGCTGGTGACATGACTAGTCTGCAAAGAGCATTGGCAACTCTACAACACGTGGAGTGCACTGGGCAAAAAGTGCCCAAACAAGCACAAGAAGCCACGACAGGACTCCACGGTCATAGGCATTACATATTTTGAATGGGAAAAGCTTGTCAAAGTTTAATCATTGATGTTAGCAAGAAGACGTTAGTTTAATATATTGGAATTGGAAGACCTTGTCAAAATTTCCTCTTTGATGTTAGCCAAAAGACATGCATTTGATATTTTTGAGTGGGACGCCCTTTGCTGTGAGCAGTGTCGATTGTTTTTTCCTATTCCTGTGTTCAGTTTAGAAATAGTTACTCTGCTGAGATATTCCTGTGTTAAGAGTTTGTTCTGAATATTGTCTATGTAATGCCAGGCCTTGTGTTTGATTGAAAAGTTGAGCTTGGAATGTTGTGGCATGTGGCATCACGAGCTGTTCACTGTGCCTCCTGAGAATAATGCTTCGTATTGTTTTGCATGTCAATCTAATGCCAGTGATTTGCTTGTTAAGAAGGTCATCCTCTTCTGTTGTTTCCGTGCTTAAGAAGTTCATCGTCTTATGTTTCATTCATAGCCTATACGACAAGTTGGGTAGGTTAGACGTGAAACCACATGATCTTCCGACCAACTCATCATCTTAGGCCGTGATTGGATTGTCGTTTTCCAACCAAAACCGCTTGTAAAACTGACGCTTGTAAATAAAAGCATATGATCTCGGGCAAAGTGCTTGGCTGATCGATTTCAACTAGTAAAATATACACTGGTCTCTCAAATTACACGCGTAACCCGCCGGTTTTACTTACAGACCTCGGGCCCTTGGTTTCATTACGCCTGTATTTTACGCATTGTTTCTGATGACGAGTAAATTACACTTGTATGTTAATACAGGTGTGAAATAAACCAGAGCTCCCAAGCGCGGCCTTACCGTTTCATGTCGTCTCAGTTTCTCGAAGGAGCACATAGGTGTCCAATGATCCTGGCTTCCTGAATGAGCAGCGGGCGCTGTATCAGACCATCCGTAGGGCCCGCGAGGCCCTCTCCATCGTCCTTCGAGTCGTTGCGCTCGTTGTGGCGCCGATCATTGTTAACATCGTCAACGAACATGAGGATTCAGGAGATGACTTTATTTTGACTGGATGACAGTAGGGACCCACTAGGGCAATAGCCGTATGTACGCAAGTGCCTCCTTATTATGCACGACTATATTTTTTTTTGCTTTCTCCTGGTTTCCTGACATCACGGCCCCACACCATTGTCAACCTATGTAGTCCATATAAACGAAAGAATTGCACAAGGTGCGGCCGACAGCTGGGACCAAGCAGCTCGAGCAGTATTTGTGTTTTTTAGGCGTGAGCACTGCAGAGTTTTTCCTGGCGATGATTTCGTTGTTGTTCAGAGGAGAGCAGGGTATTAACTGGGCGGGTTGTGGCCCGTCTAGCCCAGGCCAAATATCTAGCCCAGATATTAATTTTTTCAAGATGAAAATGGCTAGCCCAGCTATACGTTTTTTTGAGGAATACCCAGGCAAGGTCAACTTGTTATTCTCCGCCCCGCTGGGCTGCAAATCTTTCCTAGGACGGATGCATTAGGCTTAACAGGAAAATGGGCTTTAAAAAATAATAAATGGGATGTAATTATTAAAACTGGGCAGTAACTATAAAAAAATGCACCAAACACAAAATTAGTCTATAAAATATTATTTATGGATTCTGAAAATCTTAATTATTCAGTGTTGCACGCGCAATGTTTTGTTGGATTTTTAGGTAATACAAATTTATATTTAATCTGAGTAAAAATTTTGGGATAAAAATATTTCGGATCCCATCAAAATGTGGGAAATTTTATTGAATTTTGTCTTGAACGGTTGGTTGAAATTATTAATCATTATCCTAGATAGAAAATGGTTGTACTTTTAACAAACTGTAAATGAGTTGTAGTAAATTCCATTAGAATTCATAAATGGGTTGTACATTCTTACAAATCGCAAATGGGCTATAAGTTCTCTGCCACACACTTGTGGGCCTACTAAGTTGACGCGTCCCCTAAAAAAATAAGTTGATGCGTATGCAAGGCTTTGTCAACTTATTATAGTCAACACACGGTTCTAGCAGCAGTGTCCGTTGGATGTCTATCCAACGGATGTCGTGTGAGGGAGTCCTGGACTAGGGGGTGTCCGGATAGCCGAACTATCATCATCGGCTGGACTCCAAGACTATGAAGATACAAGATTGAAGACTTCGTCCCGTGCCCGGATGGGACTTTCCTTGGCGCGGAAGGCAAGCTTGGCGATACGGATATGTAGATCTCCTACCATTGTAACCGACTCTGTGTAACCCTAGCCCTCTCCGGTGTCTATATAAACCGGATGGGTTTAGTCCGTAGGACGAACAACAATCATACCATAGGCTAGCTTCTAGGGTTTAGCCTCCTTGATCTCGTGGTAGATCTACTCTTGTAACACACATCATCAATATTAATCAAGCAGGACGTAGGGTTTTACCTCCATCAAGAGGGCCCGAACCTGGGTAAAACATCGTGTCCCTTGTCTCCTGTTACCATCCGCCTAGACGCACAGTTCGGGACCCCCTACCCGAGATCCGCCGGTTTTGACACCGACATTGGTGCTTTCATTGAGAGTTCCTCTGTGTCGTCACCGATAGGCTCGATGGCTTCTTCGATCATCATCAACGACGCAGTCCAGGGTGAGACCTTCCTCCCCGGACAGATCTTCGTATTCGGCGGCTTTGCACTGCGGGCCAATTCGCTTGGCCATCTGGAGCAGATCGAAAGCTACGCCCCTGGCCGTCAGGTCAGATTTGGAAGTTTGAACTTCACGGCTGACATCCGCGGGGACTTGATCTTCGATGGATTCGAGCCACAGCCAAGCGCGCCGCACTGTCACGACGGGCATGATTTAGCTCTGCAGCCGGACAGTACCCTGGAGGCCGCACTCGAGCCCGCTCCGATCTTCAATTCGGAGCCGGCTGCGCAGATCGAGGACGGATGGCTAGACACCGCCTCGGGGGCTGCAACCTCTACGGCGATAGAGCCGAACACTGACCTTGTCCCTCATGAAGCTCGTGACTCCGAGGTGCCGGACTCCTTGCCGGACTCCGAACCTCCCGCGCCCCCTCCAATCGAATCCGATTGGGCGCCGGTCATGGAGTTCACCGCAGCGGACATCTTTCAACACTCACCTTTCGGCGACATCTTGAGTTCGCTAAAGTATCTCTCGTTATCAGGAGAGCCCTGGCCGGACTGCGGTCAGGACGGTTGGGATGCGGACGACGAAGAAATTCAAAGCCCACCCACCACCCACTTAGTAGCCACTGTCGACGATCTAACCGACATGCTAGACTACGACTCCGAAGACATCGACGGTATGGACGACGATGCCGGAGACGACCAAGAACCAGCGCCTACCGGGCACTGGAAAGCCACCTCATCATATGACATATACATGGTGGATATCCCAAAGGATGGGAATGGCGAAGGAACAGCGGAGGATGACCCCTCCAAGAAACAGCCCAAGCGCCGGCGTCAGCGGCGCCGCTCTAAATCCCGCCACAGCAAGAATGAAGATTCCGGCACCGGAGATAATAACACACCAGACAGTGCCGAAGACAACCCACTCCAGCAAGATTCAGCGCAGGAGGACGGAGACGCCAGCCCTCATGAGAGAGCGGCAGAAGAAGAGGTAGAGGATTATATGCCTCCCTCCGGAGACGAGGCAAGCCTCGACGATGACGAATTCGTCGTGCCTGAGGATCCCGTCGAACAAGAGCGTTTTAAACGCAGGCTTATGGCCACGGCAAACAGCCTCAAGAAAAAGCAGCAACAGCTTAGAGCTGATCAAGATCTGCTAGCCGACAGATGGACTGAAGTCCTCGCGGCCGAAGAGCATGAGCTCGAACGCCCCTCCAAAAGCTACCCTAAACGCAAGCTGCTCCCCCGATTAGAGGAGGAGGCGTATGAACCTGCATCACCAGCAGACAATACGGCTGACCGACCACCCCGTGGTCGCGACAGAGAGGCCCCTAGGCCCTTCACTAGAACCGTACCCCGGCATCGCTCGAAAAGCACAAGGCCACAGGGGAACGCTCCGGACTTGCGAGATATATTGGAGGATAAGGCAAGACAATCAAGATCGATCTATGGATCGCGTGGGCGCCCCATGATACGTGACGACAACCGTCGCGCCGGACACAGTAAGTCCGGCCGGGCCGAACAAAATAGACAAAGCTCTTTTGAGCTCCGTCGTGATATCGCCCAGTACAGAGGCGCCGCACACCCACTATGCTTCACAGATGAAGTAATGGATCATCAAATCCCCGAAGGGTTTAAACCCGTGAATATTGAATCTTACGATGGCACAACAGACCCCGCGGTTTGGATCGAAGACTATCTCCTCCACATCCACATGGCCCGCGGTGACGATCTTCACGCCATCAAATATCTCCCACTCAAACTTAAAGGACCAGCCCGGCATTGGCTTAACAGCTTGCCAGCAGAGTCAATCGGGAGTTGGGAAGACCTGGAAGCCGCATTCCTCGATAACTTCCAAGGCACGTATGTGCGACCACCAGACGCCGATGACCTAAGCCACATAATTCAGCAGCCAGACGAATCGGCCAGACAATTCTGGACACGGTTCTTAACCAAGAAAAACCAAATCGTCGACTGTCCGGATGCGGAGGCCCTCGCGGCCTTCAAGCATAACATCCGCGACGAGTGGCTTGCCCGGCACCTGGGACAGGAAAAGCCGAAATCCATGGCAGCCCTCACATCACTCATGACCCGCTTCTGCGCGGGTGAGGACAGCTGGCTAGCACGCAGCAACAACCTCAGCAAAAATTCTGGCAGTCCGGATATCAAGGACCGTAATGGCAGGTCGCGTCGCAACAAAAACAAACGCCGCATTAACGGCGATAATAGTGAAGATACGGCAGTCAATGCCGGATTCAGAGGCTCTAAACCCGGTCAGCGGAAAAAGCCATTCAAAAGAACTACTCCGGGTCCGTCCAATTTGGACCGAATACTCGACCGCTCGTGCCAGATACACGGCACCCCCGAAAAGCCAGCCAACCACACCAACAGGGACTGTTGGGTATTCAAGCAGGCAGGCAAGTTAATTGCCGAAAACAATGACAAGGGGCTGCATAGCGATGACGAGGAAGAGACCCGACCGCCGAACAATAGAGGACAGAAGGGTTTCCCCCCACAGGTGCGGACGGTGAACATGATATACGCAACGCACATACCCAAAAGGGAGCGGAAGCGTGCACTCAGGGATGTATACGCGATGGAGCCAGTTGCCCCGAAGTTCAATCCATGGTCCTCCTGCCCGATCACTTTTGACCGAAGGGACCACCCCACCAGCATCCGCCACGGCGGATTCGCCGCATTGGTTTTAGACCCAATCGTCGATGGATTTCACCTCACCAGAGTCCTGATGGACGGCGGCAGCAGCCTGAATCTGCTTTATCAGGATACAGTGCGCAAAATGGGCATAGACCCCTCAAGGATTAAACCTACCAAGACGACCTTTAAAGGCGTCATACCAGGTGTAGAAGCCAATTGTACAGGCTCAGTTACACTGGAAGTGGTCTTCGGATCCCCGGATAACTTCCGAAGCGAGGAGTTAATCTTCGACATAGTTCCGTTCCGCAGCGGCTATCATGCTCTGCTCGGACGTACCGCGTTCGCAAAGTTCAACGCGGTGCCGCACTACGCATACCTCAAGCTCAAGATGCCAGGCCCTCGAGGAGTCATCACGGTCAACGGAAACACTGAACGCTCTCTCCGAACGGAGGAACATACAGCGGCTCTCGCGGCAGAAGTACAGTGCAGCCTCTTAAGGCAATTCTCGAGTCCGGCCGTTAAGCGACCGGACACGGCTAAACGCGCCCGGAGTAACCTACAACAAGACCACCTGGCACGTTCCGAGCACGCGTAGCAGTGCGGCCCCAACCCCAGCCCCTGCAAAACGTCAAGACAGGTCCTTCGCGTACACCATTACGCTCTGAAGATACCATGGGCATGGGGAGAGGGGCACGACCACGATAGGCCCAGACTGCGGCTCAACCACACCAGGGGCTCTCAAGTGTGTCGTTCTTTTTTTCTTTTTCCTTTTTATTTTTACCCACAGGACTCCGTTCGTCAGAGGCCCTGTCCGGCAGCAGACCTGCCGAACTCACGATGCAACAGCCAGGGAAGGAGAAAGGCTACAACGAATATCCAGGTGGTCTCCATTACGAGCATTAAATCTGTTTTATGCACCATTCCGCAGCCTACCCCTGGAGGGGGACATGTTTAATAGTCCCACCCCTTGCTTATCGCACCATTTGTATCGTTCTGCATTTACAGCAGTTTTTCTTGAATAAGTAATGCAGCACCTTTTTGCTTCCAATTGCATTTCTTTCTTATACATATGTTCATTTATGACATGTTGCATCCGTACATTTTGGTACGGCTAAATACACCAGGGGCTTATGTTTCCCGCATCATGGTGTGATAAGTCCGAACACTTTCACAAGTGCGGCACCCCGAACTTATAGCATTATATGCATCGGCTCCGAATCATGTCTTGGGTCAATAGTTGGGTTTGCCCGGCTCCCATGTTTTGGTACCTTACGTTCCGTTGTATCGGCTAAGGTAGCACTGGGAGAACCACTGCGATTGCGCCCCAGTTGAGCTGGGCGAGCGCCTCAGTGGAGAAAGCTAAAACTGACCGTCATGATGAGGCGAGAGCTGGTCGCTGTTCGAGAGGTTTTTTGCGAGTCCCTAAAGACTTATGCCGCTTAGAGCGAGGAGCCGGCTTTTGTCCGGCCCAGGCGTGGATAGCGCCCCAAATTCGGCCTTCCGAAGACTAGGGGCTTCGCCGAAATTTAAAATTATAGAATTCTATGGCTAAGTGAGAGTGTTCAAGCATTATAAGTCCGGTTGCCTTGTTCGTTGTGTTGAGCGCCTCCCTAGATGGACCCAAAAATGGGAACAAGAGTGCTCAAGTTTATCCCGAACACCCCAGCACTCGTGGCATGGGGGCTGAAGCCGACGACTTGCCATCTCTCAGATTTGATAAACAGCCGCACAGAAGGTAATATTTTAAATTAACAAGCGTTGCTTAGCGCATATGAACTAAGTTTTCAGCGCACAGGATAACAAAATGCGAGTCTACTCAAATATTACATCTTTGGAGCACTCACCCGCAATAGTGCGGGCACCCTTCAGCACACTCTTATAATACATCTCGGGCGTGCGATGCTCCTTGCCCTGCGGTGGCGCGTCCGTCACAAGCTTCTGAGCATCCATCTTGCCCCAGTGCACCTTTGCGCGGGCAAGGGCCCGACGGGCACCTTCAATACAGGCGGAGTGCTTGATGACTTCAACCCATGGACACGCATCCACCAGCCGCCGCACCAGGCCGAAGTAGCTCCCAGGCATGGCCTCCTTCGGCCACAGCCGAACTATGAGGCCCTTCATGGCCTGTTCGGCCGCCTTGTGGAGCTCGACCAGCTGCTTCAGCTGGTCGCTAAGGGGCACCGGATGTCCGGCCTCAGCATACTGAGACCAGAAGACCTTCTCCGTCGAGCTCCCCTCCTCGGCCCGGTAGAACGCGGCAGCATCGGACACGCTGCGAGGAAGATCTGCGAACGCTCCTGGAGAGCTCCGAATTCGGGTAAGCAACAGGTAATTAACACTCACATGCTTACTTTGCATGAAAAATGCCTTACCCGCTGCTATTTTCTTCAACGCCTCGATTTCTTGGAGGGCCTTGTAGGCTTCGGCCTTAGCGGCTTTGGCACTCTCAAGAGCCGTTGCAAGCTCAGACTCTCGAGTCTTCGAGTCACGCTCCAGGCTCTCATGTTTTTTCACGAGATCCTGGAGCTCTTGCTGTACCTCCGCCACCCGCGCCTCCTGCTTCTCTCGCTCGGTGCGCTCCGCGGCCGCATTACGTTCGGCCGCGGCCACCGCCTCCTTCAGGGTCGCCACCTCGTTAGTGGCCCCTGCAATACCCACGTTATCCTTGTCATTCTTCTTGCAACCAAAATCCTTTTCTGTAAGGTACAATTTTAATAAGGTGTTACTCACCTTCCTTGTCCTCGAGCTGCTTCTTGGCACGGCCGAGCTCGTTCTCGGACCGCTCGAGGCTTTGCTTCAAAGCATTGACCTCCGCAGTCAGTGCGGCAGAGGTCAGCAGCGCAGCCTGCAATCCCATATTGACATATTTTTTATGACTCCTGCGTATATCTTTTTAGATCCTCAGTCCGGCTTTTCTTTCCGAACACCGAACCGAGCATCAGGGGCTACTGTCTATGCGGTACTATTTTACATATATTAAAATTCTTACCTCAAAACCTGTTAGAAGGCTGCTGCAGGCTTTGGTCAGCCCGCTCTTGGTGAGCTGAACCTTTTGAATCACCGCACTCATAACAGTGCGGTGTTCCTCTTCGATGGAGGCGCCATTGAGCGCCTCCAGCAAGCTATCCGGCGCCTCCGGTTGGACGGAGGCTGCCGGCGTCACGGTCTTGCCCTTCTTACGAAGGGGCCGCCCGCCGGACTCCGGAGCCACTATGGGTTCCGGGGCCGAGTCCGGTGCAAAGTCCGGGAGGTTGTCCTGCGACACCTCCGGGGCCTCCTCCTCCTGGTGGGTCCCTTCCCGGGATCCCACCTCGGCATCGTCCGCGTCACGGGGGGTGGAGGCGGTCGGAAGAGAATCCATATCCGACGCACCTAAGGACCCGCTCGACGAAGCGGGAAGATCATCCTTGGGCGGACTGCAGGGTTGTATGCGGCATTAGAAAGACATTGCGTGGCAAAAAGAAAAACCATGAAGTTATTCGGGAGTCCGGATACTTACGATCTCGCCAGGGGCTTGGCCCTTGGAGGCCAGTCCTCGTCGTCGTCACTGGCGTTGGCAGAGCAGTCCGGGGAAAGAGTTTTTCCCTTATTGGACCCTTCGGCCTCCCTCGTTGGTGAGGCCTTCCTTTTCCTCCCTCCCCCCGCTGGGGGAGAGGCTTTCTTCTTCTCCTCCTCACCTTTGTGAGAGGAGTCGGCCTCGGAGTCGTCATCCGATAACACCTGAAAACGGGAACTCTTCCGAGTGCCCGTGGCCTTCTTCTTGGCCTTCTTCTCCGGCACCACGTGGGGTGCCGGAGCCAGCAGCCCCGTTAGGCGGGCGTCCGCTGGGTCCTCTGGCAATGGGGCCGGACAGATAGTCTGTTCGGCCTTCTCAGCTAGCCCTGTCAAAGGAAAGGGAGTTTAGATCCCGCATAGAGTCAAACTATGGAAAACAAGCGTCCCGTAAAGGAAAAAATCGCTTACCTCGTCAGTTGGACACTGCGAGCTGAATCCGCGATCTTCGGTAGCGGATGCGGGAGCCTCGGCGCCCTTGAACAGCACCTTCCAGACATCTTTGTACGTAGTGTCGAAGAGCCCGCTCAAAGTCTGGTGCTGTGCCGGATCGAACTCCCACATGTTGAAGCCCCGTCGTTGGCACGGGAGGATCTGGCGGATGAGCATGACCTGGACTACGTTGACAAGCTTGAGCTTCTTGTCCACTAGCTTTCGGACGTAGGCTTGGAGTCCGGTCAGCTCCTCCGAATCACCCCATGTCCGGCCGCTCTCTTTCCAGGAGGTGAGCTATGTGGGGATGCCAGATCTGAATTCGGGGGCCGCTGCCCATTCGGGGTCACGCGGCTCGGTGATGTAGAACCACCCCGATTGCCACCCCTTAATGGTTTCCATGAAAGTGCCCTCAAGCCAAGTAACGTTGGACATCCTGCCCACCATGGCGCCTCCGCACTCCGCTTGGCTGCCCTTCACAACCTTCGGCTTGACACTGAAGGCCTTGAGCCACAAGCCGAAGTGGGGCTGGATGCAGAGGAAGGCCTCACACACGACGATAAACGCCGAGATGTTGAGGATGAAATTCGGGGCCAGATCATGGAAATCCAGGCCGTAGTAGAATATGAGCCCCCGGACAAAGGGATGGAGTGGGAAGCCCAGTCCGCGGAGGAAATGGGGAAGAAATACTACCCTCTCATGGGGCCTGGGGGTGGGGATGAGCTCTCCCTCGTCGGGGAGCCGATGCGCGATGTTGCTGGATAAATATCCGGCGCTGCGCAGCTTCTGGATGTGCCCCTCCGTGACGGAGGAGGCCATCCACTTGCCTCCCGCTCCGGACATAGTTGGAGAAGGTTGAGGTGAGATGTGCGGACTTGGGCGCTGGAGCTCGAGTTCGCGGAGATGGATAAGCCAAGGAGGAAGAAGGCGCAGGTAAAAGGGTTGGATCTTTATCCCCTTATATGGGCGGACAAAAACATGTGTCCCCACCGGCCTGATAAAACTCGCTTATCTCCCAAGCGCCGCAATCAATGGCGCGGTTGGGTTACCCACGTCCGTATTGATGGGAATCCCGGAATAAGGGGAACACGATCTCTGCTTCGACAAGACGTGCCAAGGAAACCGCTTCGCTAAACGCGCTGAGGTGGTACAATAAAAACAATTCGAGTAAAGGCTTGGTAGTGGTGTGACGTCACGCCACGAAATACGTCAGCAGATTGAACTTGTGTAAATATTATTCTCTCTACGGTGGTATGTGGAATTTATTTTGCAGAGCCGGACACTATCCTGGTGTTCACAATCTTCTATAAATTATTCGGAGGAGGAACCCGCCTTGCAATGCCGAAGACAATATGCGCGCCGGACTCGTCGTCATTGAAGCCTGGTTCAGGGGCTACTGAGGGAGTCCTGGACTAGGGGGTGTCCGGATAGCCGAACTATCATCATCGGCCGTACTCCAAGACTATGAAGATACAAGATTGAAGACTTCGTCCCGTGTCTGGATGGGACTTCCCTTGGCGTGGAAGGCAAGCTTGGCGATACGGATATGTAGATCTCCTACCATTGTAACCGACTCTGTGTAACCCTAGCCCTCTCCGGTGTCTATATAAACCGGATGGCTTTAGTCCGTAGGACGAACAATAATCATACCATAGGCTACCTTCTAGGGTTTAGCCTCCTTGATCTCGTGGTAGATCTACTCTTGTAACACACATCATCAATATTAATCAAGCAGGACGTAGGGTTTTACCTCCATCAAGAGGGCCCCAACCTAGGTAAAACATCGTGTCCCTTATCTCCTGTTACCATCCGCCTAGACGCACAGTTCGGGACCCCCTACCCGAGATCCGCCGGTTTTGACACCGACATCGTGCTTCTTCTTCAATCTCAGATATTCTTAGCTTCGGCCGCCCAAAAAATGATTCCTCCCCCTAACATCTGGGGCGCACTGTTTCGGAGGCTGACCTGTGGGCCTACTAAGTTGGCGCGTACCAAGGGCTTTGTCAACTTAGTCAATATAAACGATTCTAGCTTCAATGACTGTACGATGTCCATCCAACGGCCGTAGTGCTTCTTAAACCTCTGATCTTCTTGCTCCAGCCGCCCAAAGCAGCGCCGGTCGTGCCGCCTGGTCCTGCCTCCCGTGGTCGGCTGTGCTATCGTGGAGGCCTCACCGCCCCCATACTACTCCCACCGCTGGCCAGGCCATCCCTTCACTCACCCACACCCCCTGTTATTCTGCGACGACGGAAGCCTCACACCGCAGCCGAACAAGTGAACCCTCGTACTCCTCTTCGCGTGGGCATCCACTGCCGCGTCTTCCCTGGCTCCGCATCGTCCCCTTCCTAGGCCTCGCCGTCATCCATCGCCGTGGTGCTCTCGACGCGACGTGGTCAATGTGGTCAACGACCAAATTCCATCGGAAGAGTATTGTACGTGGAGAGGCTGACAGCTGGGTCCACGGCAGCCGCAAGGAAGTGCCTCCTTATTACGAGCAAAATAATTATTCCTCCACATGATAGCAGGGACCCACTGGACGGGCCACCGTATTTCATGAAAAAAACGTTCCCCCTTGACTGCTGGGGCCCACCAGCTACATCTTCGCACACAAGGAAGTGTGTCCGGGAAAAACGATTTGCCCCCCTGACTGCTGGGACCCACCAGCTACATCTTCGCACGCAAGGAAGTGCGTCTAGGCACAAAATGATTCACCCCCCTAACTGCTGGGACCCACCAGCTACATCTTCGCACGCAAGGAAGTGCGTTCGGGCAAAAAAATGATTCGCCCCCTGACTGCTGGGACCCACCATCTGCATCTTCGCACGCAAGTGCCTGACAGTCGGGACCCACCTGGTCGAAGCATACGTAGCATTGTCATTCTAGTCGCGAACATGTACCTACATACTAGTGGATGTAGAGGCGCGCACGTGTTGTAGTAGAGGCGCGCATGTAGCATGTACAGCGACCAGTGTGCAAGAAAGAAAATACGGCCATGTACGTACATACGGGCGGGGTCTCGAATGCCTACCCGCGCATACGTATGGCCAGGGCTCGTGTACATGGCTGGGTCGGAACGGAGAAACAGCCTCGTCGTCGTGTTCATGGGGAGCCAACCGGCTGGGTCGGAACGGAATGCGTCATCGTGTTCATCGGGAGGGCTTGGACAGAACAGGCGATGGAAACGAGGCCTGGCGTACCGCAAAACGGAGGAAAGGACCTTGTGTTCGACCGGCCACATTCGAAATGGGATCCTATTCATCGTGAGGGGTCTGGTGTACCGCAAAACGAAGGAAACGGGCTTGTGTTGGACCTGCTACGGTCAAAACGGGGTCCTGTTGATCGGTAGGGGTGTGGCATACCACAAAACGGATGAAACGGACTTGTGTTGGAGTGCTATGGTCGAAACGGGGGTCCTCTTCATCGGGGCGGGTGTGGCGTACCGCAAACGGGACTCCACATGACATTGTTCATCTCCACCATCGACCTCCTCCAGCCTCCACGGGCTACTGTTCATCCACCATCGACCTCCTCCAGCCTCCACCTGTGACTGTTCATCCACGGGCTCCTGTTCATCCAGCCTCCACCGCGCGCTACTCCACCGGCTACTGTTCGACCACCCTTCTCCACGGGCTCTTGTTCAACCACCCCTCCACGGGCTACTGTTCATCCACCCCTCCATCATCTACTGTTCATCCAGCCCTCCACGGGGTCGTCCTGTTCATCCAGCCCTCCACGGGGTCCTGTTCATCCAGCCCCAACCAGCTCGATCAATCGGGGTCCTGTTTATCCAAAGGCAACGCCACGGGGTCCTGTTCATCCACCCCCACCGCTCACTGTTCATCCAACACCCCCCCCCTCACAACACTCACTGTTCATCTAGAGGCAGCATCGATCGGCTTCAGTTAGCAGCAGTAGCGAAGGAATTGCTCGATCAGTTCAGTTAATAGCCATCGATCGATCGCTCGGGTTCAGTAACGCATAGCCTGCAGTGCAATCGCTTGGGTTCAGTTAGAGCCAAACGTCTCTCTCGGGTTCAGTTAGAGCCAACGCCTCGCACACATGCGCGTACGTGTACGAGAGAAACGCACATCGCTCAGCCCCCGACCACCCATCGTAACCGGGAACTCCCTGAAATTTTCCTCGTCCTCGCTTCTACCATGGTTTTTCCTGTCATGGACGGCCCAAAGAATGTCATGCAGCTGCTTCTCCGGCCCGCATAGGACGAAAAGCCCATTTTCTGTCATGATTTTTTGTCATAGAAGTAGGAGCCCACCACATCTATGATGATACCGAGTTTTGTCACAATTATCGTCATAGAAGTGTCATAAGTATGACAGGAAAAAATTTCGTTCGGCCCAAAATGTCACGGATGTGTCTTTTTTTTGTAGTGTAAGCCAAAAGGCAGCCCAACCTATCACCGAAATTCGTCTCCGCGTCGGCCCTAAATACTCCGACAAGATGGATCTGGCAGATGTATCGGCTTTAAATGAACTGCTAGATCGTATCACCGCCCTGGGGGTCGCAACTTACTATGATAGGATTGGGCTTAAACCCAATCAGAGAGAAATCAGATATCCGCCGATCACACACCAGGTGGTAATTGTAAAGGAGCAGGCTGACAATAACTCTTCCCCTATGTTGAGAACAAAGTATGTCCGGATTTCCGAGCTCGGAGAGCCGGACGCCCAGCTTCGAGAGGACACTTCTTGTCCTCCGAACATAGAATCGGGAGTTGAGCTTAAAAACTCACCAGACGCTCCAAAGCCCAGGCTTGTAACTTTGGAAATTTTTCAAAATCCAAACTTCACAGTGGGTCAGGGTTCGGATTCAATGCCACCCACCCACCACAATCAATATTCCCCAAGCAATTCTGGTACTCCGGACATATGCGACTTAATGTACGTGCGGCAACAACCTCATGAAACACTCCATCACTTTTGGGACAGATTCCTCCTTATTAAAAACAAGATCCAAGGTTGTCGCGACGACGACGCGATCTCAGTATTTCGCAACAATTGCATGATGAGGGAATTCTTAATGCCCTCAACCGTCGTCGCATACTGCACTTTGCGGATTTAGCACACATAGTACAGAAGTACTGTGCAATGGAAAGCGCCTGGAAAACTCAGACAGCCCGCTGGGAACCACATGCCTTTGGGCCACCTCCCGGACAGGCAAAAAGGATGCACCCTCGCGGAGCACCTAATGATCACCCCGTGGACAAGAAAATCAAGCCCGTCATAGGGCATAGAATGGTCTTCGAGGAATGGCTCGACAAGCCCTATCAAATTCACATGACGCCGGACACCGAACTAGGGCATAGCCTCCGAGCTTGTTGGATACTCCAACAAGTGGCCAAGAGTAGCGAGCGTATCCTCACCAACAACACTCCAGAGAATTACTATTCGGGCGACAACAATCCCAAAGTATTCACGGTCTTCGAGACCTTTTCATCAAACAATCGGTGCAAAAGGGCGCTCTGCAACCTCGCCGAAGTCTGCCAGGTGGCAGCAGTAAATCCTTGGAATGATACAGCTATCACCTTCAATGCCAATGATGAACCAAGATCCCGCTCAGTCCGGGCACCAACCGCTTTGGTCCTCAACCCAATCATGGTCGGTTTTCAGCTCACTAAAGTACTAAATGGACAGCGGCAGCAGACTGAACCTCATCTACGAGGACACGCTCAATAAAATGCAATTGGAAAGGAGTCCCATTGAGCAAAGTACCACAACCTTTCGAGGTATTATACCCAGTCGAGAAGCAAGATGCTCAGGAAAAATCAAACTCGACATGGTATTCGGCACGCCGGAAAACTATAGGTCCGAAGAGTTACTCTTCTATGTGGCACCCTTTAACAGTGGGTATCATGCCTTGCTGGGGCGGGACGCATTCACACGCTTCTAAGCCATACCCCACTATGGGTATATGAAGCTGAAAATGCCCAGGCCCAATGGAATTATCACTATCACCAGTGATCCGGACATAGCACTCCGCTCCGAAAACAAAACTGCCTCTCTGGCCCTTGAAGCATTATCCGAGGCCCTCGTGACCAAAGAATTGACCACTTCACGTTCTACAGTAGATAGGGACGATGTAATCCTCGATAAGAGACCCAAATCTACTTCCTTCAAGCTAGCAGATGAAATAGTCAAATTTCAAGTCCACTCGATGGACCCCAAGAAAACAACTTCCATTGGGGCACAGCTGGATCTGAGGATGGACGCCACATTACACGCATTCTTGCGTGAGAACTGGGACATTTTTGCCCGGCACCCTTCGGATATGCCAGGTATCCCACGAAGACTGGCCGAGCATAGTCTCAATATACTGAAATGATACAAACCAGTCAAGCAAACTCTGCGCCGATTCTCCGAACCCAAATGACATGCTATGCGGGAAGAGCTAGCCAAGCTACTTGAAGCCGGGTTTATAAGAGAGATCAAACATCCGGACTGGCTAGCAAACCTGGTCATGGTACCTAAGAAGGATAAATCCTAGCGCATGTGTGTCGATTTCAAAGACCTTAATAAGGCTTGCCCTAAGGACCCCTTCCCACTACCTCGAATCGAGATTATTGAGGCAACCACAGGACACGATTCCTTGTGCTTTCTTGATGCATACTCCAGATACCATCAAATTAAGATGAAAGAATCCGACCAAGCCACAACGGCATTCATCACTCTGTATGGGCCCTTCTGCTTTAAACACTATGCCTTTCAGGCTCAAGAATGTCGGTGCAACATACCAACGCATGATTCAAGCATGCCTGGAAAAGCAAATCGGCAAAACTATGGAGGCATATGTAGATGACGTCGTCATCAAGACCAAGCATGTCAAATCATTGGTGGATGACTTACGCCTTACATTCGGCAACCTCCGAGCATATGACATACGGCTCAATCCGAAAAAATGCGTTTTCAGCGTTCCAGCCGAAAAGCTGCTTCGGTTCATCATCTCTAATAGAGGAATTGAAGCAAATCCAGCCAAAATCCGAGCCCTATCACAGTTGGCAACACCAACAGACCTCAAACAGGTCCAAAAACTTGTTGGGTGCGTGGCAGCCTTAAGCCGTTTTATCTCCAGACTAGGGGAAAAGGCATTGCCATTATATCGCTTGCTCTGCCGCACTGACAACTTCGTGTGGACGGATGTCGCCACAGCCGGACTAGAAGAAATACAAGCTCTGTTAGCAAGTAACCCAATCCTGGCTGCACCAAACATCGGAGAACCGATGTTACTCTACATATCGGCAACTCACCAGGTGGTGAGTGCGGTGCTCGTCGTAGAATGAGCTGAAGAGGGACATAAATTCCCACTTCAAAAACCAGTATATTACGTGTCAATGGTCCTTACACCATGCAAATCCCGATACCCGCATTAGCAAAAGATAGCATATGCGGTCTTTATGGCATCCCGCAAGCTGTGGCACTACTTTCAAGAGTGCTCGATCACAGTGGCTTCCGAAGTACCACTTAACGATATTATAAACAATCGGGATGCCACCAGCCGGATTGCCAAATGGGCCATTGACCTCTTACCATTTGAAATAATTTATAAGCCACACCGATCTATCAAATCTCAGGTGTTGGCTGACTTTGTCGCCAAATGGACAGAGGCTGAACTCCCTAAAGAATATGACACATATTCCAACTGGGTGATGCACTTCGATGGCTCTAAAATGTTAGCCGGATTGGGGGCTGGTGTCGTCTTGACATCCCCCACATGAGACACGGTCTGTTATGTGCTCCAAATATTGTATACAAACTCTAACAATGCAGCCGAATACGAGGCCCAATGGCACGGTCTCCGGATGGCCGTCTCCATGGGCATACAACGCCTCGAACTATGCGGGGACTCAAACCTCGCAATATCTTAGATAAACGGAGACTTCGACGCAAAAGATTCAAAGATGGCGGCTTACCCAATGCCGTACTCAAAATATTAGCTCGGTTTAAAGGGATCGAGTTTCATCATGTGGCTCGAGAGAGTAATCAAGTTGCGGACATACTTGCCCGCATGGGTGCCAAAGGCGACCCCGTCCCGCCTAACACCTTCGTGGAGAGGCTCTTCAAGCCATCCGTTGTGTGGCAGGACGATAGCGGCAACACCGTTCAGAACCGATCATACCCCCAGATTCCGAACACAGTTTCGATATCGTCGGGGGTTCGGGCACCGAAATAACACCATCAGCCCACGAAATCATGGCTGTAATCACCCTGTGGACTGAACCATTCCTTGCCCACTTTACTAGGAATGAGCTCCCTGATGACCAGACGGAGGCGCGTTGCATTGTTCGACGCTCGAAGGCCTACAAAGTCCATGAGGAGGAACTGTACAAAAAGAGTACCACCGAAGTACTCCAAAGGTGTATCTCTGAAGAAGAAAGATGGAAGCTCTTGGCCGAAATAAACGCCAGTCTTGGTGGCCATCGCGCCGCAGCTCAGGCCCTTGTAAGTAAGGACTTCCGTATGGGTTTCTTTTGGCCCACGGCCCAAGCAGACGCACAAGACCTCGTACAGCGTTGTGTTGGATGCCAACTTTTCGCCAATCAAATCCATATGCCGCCCACTGCCTTAGGAACAATCCCCATTACTTGGCCTTTTGCGGTCTGGGGGCTAGACATGGTCGGACCCCTTAAAGGGGGAAGCCATAAGAAGAAATATTTACTAGTTATGGTCGACAAGTTCACTAAGTGGATAGAAGCCAAACCAGTCAAAATGGTCGAAGCCGGACCAGTTATAGACTTCATATCCGGTGTTGTACACCATTATGGTGTCCCGCATAGTATCATCACTGACAAAGGTTCTAACTTTACGGTCGATGAGGTGAAAACCTGGTGCGCTAAATTGAGCATCAAGCTCGATTATGCCTCCGTATATCACCCTCAGACAAACGGTCAGGTCGAACGGGCCAACAGCCTGATAATGAGCGGCATTAAACCCAGACTAGTGCGATCCCTGCGTGAATTAGACAAGCATTGGGTTGAAGAACTCGATTCTGTACTCTGGGGGCTGCGTACCACACCCAATCGCATGACTGGATATACACCTTTTTTCATGGTGTATGGCGCGGAGGCAGTTTTGCCTTGCGACATCATTCATGACTCACCTCGAGTGCGCATGTATGAAGAGAGAGAGGCCGAGCTCGACCAGCAGGACGATCTGGGCGGCTTGGAGGAGGAGCGCGATGTCGCAAAGGCCCATTCCACATTCTACCAATAGCAAGTGATGTCTACTACACAACCTTCTTCTTGTAGACGTTGTTGGGCCTCCAAGTGCAGAGGTTTGTAGGACAGTAGAGAATTTCCCTCAAGTGGATGACCTAAGGTTTATCAGTCCGTGGGAGGTGTAGGATGAAGATGGCCTCTCTCAAACAACCCTACAACCAAATAAAAAAGAGTCTCTTGTGTCCCCTACACACCCAATACAATGGTAAATTGTATAGGTGCACTAGTTCGGCGAAGAGATGGTGATACGAGTGCAATATGGATGGTAGATATAGGTTTTTGTAATCTGAAAATATAAAAACAGCAAGGTAACTAATAGCAAAAGTGAGTGTAAATGGTATTGCAATGCTAGGAAACAAGGCCTTAGGGTTCATACTTTCACTAGTGCAAGTTCTCTCAACAATAATAACATAACTGGATCACATAACTATCCCTCAACATGCAACAAAGAGTCACTCCAAAGTCACTAATAGCGGAGAACAAACGAAGAGATTATTGTAGGGTACAAAACCACCTCAAAGTTATCCTTTCTGATCGATCTATTTAAGAGTCTGTAGTAAAATAACACGAAGCTATTCTTTCCATTCAATCTATCATAGAGTTCGTACTAGAATAACACCTTAAGACACAAATCAACCAAAACCCTAATGTCACCTAGATACTCCAATGTCACCTCAAGTATCCGTGGGCATGATTATAGGATATGCATCACACAATCTCATATTCATCTATTCAACCAACACAAAGTACTTCAAAGAGTGCCCCAAAGTTTCTACTGGAGAGTCAAGATGAAAACGTGTGCCAACCCCTATGCATAAGTTCACAAGGAGAACCCGCAAGTTGATCACCAAAACATACATCAAGTAGATCACGTGAATATCCCATTGTCACCACAGATAAGAACATGCAAGACATACATCAAGTGTTTTCAAATCCTTAAAGACTCAATCCGTTAAGATAACTTCAAAGGGAAAACTCAATCCATTACAAGAGAGTAGAGGGGGGGAAACATCATGTAACAGCTCCAAAAATTGGGTTATCAATTTTTGTGCTGTTATTTCTTCCTGGAACTCATTTTTTAAAATTTTCTCCTGAGTTTGTTGGATGACCCTGAGACTTCTTGTCATTTCCAACCTTTCAAACCTTGCTCATGTCTTTTTCAGTGGGCAAGACCTCAGTTGCATCATCTTAAACCCTCTCAAACCCTAATTCCAAATTTTTGGAATTTGAATGTGGCCTTTGTGATTACAAGGGAGCCATCATTTTCCTTGATCTGTTGATCATCCCATCTATTCCTAGAGTCCCTCCTATCCTTTTCAACCTTGGATATGCAAAAATATTACCTGGTCCCATGCAATATTTTTGAATTATGATTTATTCCTTTTCTTGCCTTTCTGAGGAATAAAATCCAAAGGCATAGCTAGCCATCTCCTAAATTCATGAGAATTGGTGGAGTTGATAATTATGCCTAAGCCAAGCTCTGGCAATTATATTCTCCATAATTAAATAGGGAAATTGTCTTTTCCTATTTAATACCATATTGCATTTCTGCCATTTTCTAAAGGAACTATTATTTTTATGGTAGAGAAAATTCTCACATAAATTGTGGAGCTTGTCCTTGCTATATAATCACTAGTTCCATCTTTATCTCATGATAATAAGTTCAAAAATTGGGCACATTATCCAATGCAAGTTTCTCCCTTCTCTGAAATTTTGCAAAGGAAGTGCTTTATTCCTAATTCCATTTGAGCTGCACTTTGTCAGGGTGATTAATACTGATAAATCACCCATGTATACCTAAGATGAGCTCAATCCATTCATCCTAGCTCCCTATGCAATTTTTCAAAGTTTCTGACCAGATTGTAACTTTGTGAAGGAAGTACCTTCATAGAGTTTCCAAATGGGATGAAACTTTTCCATCTTCTCAGGAATCCCAAATCATTAGTCTCCACCAAAATTCAGCCCATTTAATTGAACTATGTGAGCACAAAAGCAATTCTTGCTTTCTGTCCAAATTTTCAGTTTGTGAAGCAAGTATGTTTTATCTTGCTCCATTATGGCTGGAAATAATGCCAATCCTTCTCCTATCCATATAACCCACCTAGCCAAGAGATTGGATAATTTCATGTAGCCAATATTTTCCTAGAATTTTCCCAAGTTTCTGGTCAAAAGTAATGCTTGTGAAGCAAGTACCAATTTGGCAAGTCCATTTGGTGTGATCTTTTTACAACATCTAGTTATGACCAAGTCATGAGGATTTGCCAAGTTATAGCTCAATCCAACACTCTGAGTGAGTGCTTGTTCATCAGCTAGTTTCTGGACCAGATTTGGCATTTGCACTGCTGCTATGCTAAATCATTGTGCTAATGCCCTCATAATTACCAGGACCATAGTCCTTGATACCCTAAGCCTGCCAGACAACAAGTTTACCTTTTAACCTCTCTGGTTTTACCTCTAGGATGTTGCCAAGTTTGCAACAGCAAACTTGTGGAGCTTGGTTTACTCAGCTCCATTTGTCTCTGCCCAAACCTTTACCGTAGTAACAATCTATCTTCGAAGGACTACGCGGTAGACATGAGCTGGCATCAGCAAAACCTCCAGAGTGCGCCTTGCCAGTGGTGACCATGAGGGAAGCTAGCCAAAACGGTGGTCTAGCCACTGTTCACGTCGGCAGCGCTGCTCCGACCGTCTCTGGCCTCGCCATTAATGTCCTACAACTCTACCTCAACGTCCTCTTCCCCCTAGACCTCTGTCCCCCTCCGTTTTATTCCCCGACGAGCCATGCCAAAGGTCGAACAGTGTGCGCCGTGAGCTCGTCTTCTTCCTTGCTTCTGTCTTCTTCCCCCTCTCATCATCGAGCCTTGCTCATCTCCGTGAGCCCCTCCTGCTCGACTGCATCCTTCTCGTCTCCTTCCCGTGAGCCTTGGTCGCGCCTGCCGACGCTGCACCATCGCCGACGCACAGACACGTCGCCTGCCATGTGCCACCTCGCCCCCTCCTTCTAGAGCTCTCCCCGCGGCTATAAATAACGCCCCCGAGCTCTCTCGCAGTCCACAATCTCTCCCCGAGCTTCTCCCCGAGCCCGGAGCCCCTCTCTGACCACCACCGTCGCCATAGCCGCCACCGATCCCCTTGTCCATTCCTGCCCGTGGCCCTTCCCCCGCACCCCGTGCGCATCCTGGGTGGATGCGCCACACCCCGGCGACCCTCCTCGGCTCGCCACCCGTCCGTTTCCCCCACAGGAGCACCTACCTCACCGAAGGCCGAAGCCCTTCTCCGCCGCAAGCCATATGGCTCCCTCTCCAGTGCGTGTCACCGGCAATGGAGACCACAACGAGATGCCCCTCTCGCTCCTGACCTCGTGGGTGGGTCGGCCGTCGTCTGCGGTGGCCGGAGCCGCCAGCAATCACCGTCGGGGCGGCCCCTTGCCTTGGCCATTCGCGCGCCCGAGCGGGAGAAGAAGAAGATGGCCATGCTGGAGCGTTGACCTGGCCAGGCGGGCCCCATGGCCCCACCTAGCAGCGGCCCTGGCGCCCGGCCCCGCCTCTGCCACTTTGACTGGTCCTTGCCACATCGGATAAGTGGCGGCGCCCGCTGCGAAGCCATTTTCCCTGATCGAAAGCGCATTTCTGCAAATGTGCTTTCAGTGCAGCCAGCCGGCTGAAGTGCTTAAATTGTGAACGTTTGTTGTTTAGTGCATTTTCTGCCTAAAAAGTGAACGGCCACAACTTTGCGCTCGTAACTCCGATTAAGGTGATTCCAACGCTCACGTCTTCGTCTTGTCGAACTCTTCCCGCTTGTATCATTTTCATAATGTTTCCACACGATGAAAATGATCTTTTTCCCATGTCCGTAAATAGCCCCCTCCGAGAGAGAACTATTTCCGGCAAATTTTTCCACGGTCGTTTCTCACTTCTTCCCGGAGTATTTGTCGACCCCTAGGCAAGCCAACCTCTTATCATGAGCCCCAAACTTTCATGTTGACTTTGCTTGCACCTTGTGTGTGTGTAGTTGCAGTTGTTTCTTATCGTTTTCGTTTGCAGTCATTCCGTTATCCTTACCATGCATGCTTGTGTTTTCATGATATCTTTTGCCACGCTAGTTAGAATGTTGTTATCGATAATGCCATGTCACTACTCTACTTTATTTTCATGTCATTGTTATAAAATGCTATGATGATTGTAATGCACCTTTGGTATGCTAGTACTTGGTACTGTCATGGTCTTTATGCTATAGTTGTTCACTTGAGAAGTTCGGTATTTTATTAAAGCATTTGTATGATGTATGCTCATTGTTGCATTCATGTTCATGATGGTGGAGAAGGAAATAAAATGACTTAATAATAACAAACCTCCTCCGTCATTGATGGGATCGAGTCATAGTGCCGCCAAATCAAACTTTTTCAGTGCAGCCACATTTGCTGGTATGGGACGGCCTTAATGCGATCTATTGTCGTGCCTCTGGTCGGTGCCTCCAACTAGGGAAGGTTATGGGCACGCGCTACCCTGATCAGGTAGGCGGACATAAGCCTTGTGTGCCCGTTGTTGAGTTTTGGTACCGGGTCCCCGTGTGGGATCGTTTGGCCATGACGGTGGTCGTTGTGTCTTTGTTAGACATGGGGCCACCCAAGACTAGCCCAATGGGGAGTGAGTCGGAGTGGCCGGGAGAGTGTCATGACAGTAGGTCGGTTTCGTCGGAATGTCGTTGGTCCACCCGAATGGGATGACGAGGCCATGGGTTTCGTGGTGTGGGTACAGTGTGCTACCTCTGCAGAGTGTTTATAAAGTCTATCGATAGCAACACAATTCATAGTAGGTCACACTATGGGGTCTTGGTCTAAATGGAGGATAAACCTGAAATATTTAAGTTGATTAATGTGGTTGTGATCGCCGGAAGGATCACGGTTTAAAGATCAAGTGTTGGTCGTGGTTTTGATCGTCGTAAGGATCATAGTTTGAGGCCAAATATTGGTCATGGTTGTGATCGCCGTAAGGATCACGGTTTGAGGCCAAATACTGGTCGTGGTTGTGATCGCCGTAAGGATCACGGTTTGAGACCAAATATTGGTCGTGGTTGTGATCGCCGGAAAGATCACGAGATTGGTACGTTTGGGATTCAATAGCGATCACCGTTGGTAAGAGAGTCTGAGGGACTCGGTGCACAAGTTTGGTTGCATTGCATGAGTAGTATGTGTTGGGGAACGTAGCAATAATTCAAAATTTTCTACGCATCACCAAGATCAATCTATGGAGATTCTAGCAACAAGAGAGGGAGAGGATGAGTGTATCTTCATACCCTTGAAGATCGCGATGCGGAAGCGTTACAAGAACGCAGTTGGTGGAGTCGTACACGCAGCGATTCAGATCACGGTCGATTCCGATCTAAGCGCCGAACGGACGGCGCCTCCGCGTTCAACACATGTACAGCCCGGGGATGTCTCCTCCTTCTTGATCAGCAAGGGGATAGGAGAAGTTGAGGGAAAACTCCAGCAGCACGACGGCGTGGTGTTGGTGGAGTTCGTGGTTCTCCAGCAGGGCTTCGCCAAGCACTACGGAGGAGGAGGAGATGTATGAGGAGGGAGGGGCTGCGCCAGGGGAAGGGTTGTGGCTGCCCTCCCACCCCCTCACTATATATAGGGGAAAGGTGAGAGGGGAGGCGCCCTAGGGTTTCCCCTAGGGGGCGGCGATCAAGCAGATTGGATCTCCCTAGGGAAAATCCTAGGGAGACTTGCCCCCCCCCCCCCAAGCCAAGCAGGTGGAGGATTGCCTCCCAAGCCAGGTGGAGGCGCCCCACCTCCCCAAATAACGTGGGAAAGGGTGTGGGGGGCGCACCACCCCTTAGTGGGCTGGTTTGCCCCCTCCCGTTTGGCCCATGAGGCCCTCCAACACTTGTCGGGGCCCCCAAAACACCTTTCGGTCATGCTGGCCATAGCCTGGTACCCCCGGAACACTTCCAGACTCCAATACCCTTCGTCCAATATATCGATCTTCACCGTCGGACCATTCCAGAACTCCTCATGACGTCCGGGATCACATCCGGGACTCCGAACTACCTTCGGCAACCACATATTATTTCCCATAACAACTCTAGCGTCACCGAACCTTAAGTGTGTAGACCCTACGGGTTCGGGAACCATGCAGACATGACCAAGATGTTCTCCAGCCAATAAGCAACAGCGGGATCTGGATACCCATGTTGGCTCCCACATGTTCCACGATGATCTCATCGGATGAACCACGATGTCGAGGATTCAATCAATCCCATATACAATTCCCTTTGTCCATTGGTATGTTACTTGCCCGAGATTCGATCGGCGGTATCCCTATACCTTGTTCAATCTCGTTACCGGCAAGTCTCTTTACTCATTCCATAATGCATGATCCCGGTACTAACTACTTAGTCACATTGAGCTCATTATGATGATGCATTACCGGGTGGGGCCTAGAGATACCTCTCCGTCATACGGAGTGACAAACCCCAGTCTCGATTCGTACCAACCCAACAGACACTTTCGGAGATACCTGTAGTGCAACTTTATAGCCACCCAGTTACGTTGTGACGTTTGGTACACCCAAAGCTTTCCTACGGTATCCGGGAGTTGCACAATCTCATGGTCTAAGGAAATGATACTTGACATTAGAAAAGCTTTAGCAAATGAACTACACGATCTTCTGCTATGCTTAGGATTGGGTCTTGTCCATCACATCATTCTCCTAATGATGTTATCTTGTTATCAATGACATCCAATGTCCATGGTCAGGAAACCATAACCATCTATTGATCAACGAGCTAGTCAACTAGAGGCTCACTAGGGACATGTTGTGGTCTATGTATTCACACATGTATTACGGTTTCCAGTTAATGCAGTTATAGCATGAACAATAGACAATTATCGTGAACAAGGAAATATAATAATAACCATTTTATTATTTCCTCTAGAGCATATTTCCAACAGTATGTTTTATTTGCATTTAAAGGACTATGGAAGAACATGAGATGATTGCATGAAGGAAGCATGTTATGTCTACATTGGATATGATTGGTAGTTTATTTTCAGAATAGTTTCATGATGCCATGCTATGTTTTGATTGAACTTATGCGCTGCTTAGATTATGTCATGATCAAGATGCTATGTTATGCCATGTTTTGTCGTTGCCATGTTAGAAGTAAGTTTGATATGCCATGTTGTTGCCATGCTAGTAGATGCCATGATGTTGTTCATGTTTAGTTTGATTTATGTCTCTGGTTGATATCATGCCTTGCTTAGTTTCTGCTATGAGATAGGTTGTTGCAGACGCTTGGTTCTTGCTTTGTCATTTGTTTGTTTGGATGCTTTGTATTTGGTTGTCTTGCAAGTACATTCAATGTACTGATCTGGTGTGTCATGCCATTTTTGTAGGTCGCGCTCGAATTGTTCGCTTGTTTCGTCGTGCTAGGATGTAATCTTGCCAGTCCTGTGAGTTGTGGAGCCCAGCCAGAGTGATATGCTGCCAAGACTTCCACCGCCATTTAAATAGACTTCCGCTGTCATGTAAATAGCCTTAGGGCAATGCCAGAAGATTATATATATTCATCACGGATGTAATCATCTACATGTATTCGATGAATATTTCTTCTACCTGGAATGTTGTATCATGGACCTGTCATGCGTCAGGTGTTATCCTAGGCTGACGTGTGAAGGCCCCCTACTCCGCAGGTGTTATCCTAGGCTGACGTGCGAAGGCCCCCGCTCCATGCGGATCGGGGTGCCACACATCATAAGATCCAACTATAATAGCAAAGCTCGCGATACATCAAGATCGTGCCAAATCAAGAACACGAGAGAGAGAGAGAGAGAGATCAAACACATAGCTACTGGTACATACCCTCAGACCCGAGGGTGAACTACTCCCTCATCGTCATGGAGAGCGCCGAGATGATGAAGATGGCCATCGGTGATGGATTCCCCCTCTGGCAGGGTGCCGGAACGGGCTCCTGAGAGGTTTTTGGTGGCTACCGAGGCTTGCGGCGGCGGAACTCCTGATCTATGTTTTATTTCTGGAGGTTTCTGTATTTATAGGAATTTTTGGCATAGGTCTCACGTCAGGGGGGTTTCCGAGCCATCCATGAGATAGGGGGCGCGCCCAAGGGGGGTGGGCGCACCCCCACCCTCGTGGGCAGCCCGAGACTCTTCTGGCCCAACTCTTTTACTCTAGGGGCTTCTTTTGGTCCATAAAAAATCATCAAAAATTGGCACGTCAATTGGACTCCATTTCGTATTCCTTTTCTGTAAAACTAAAAAACAAGGAAAAAACAGAAACTGGCACTGGGCTCTAGGTTAATAGGTTAGTCCCAAAAATCATATAAAATAGCATATAAATGCATATAAAACATCCTAGATGGATAATATAATAGCATGGAACAATCAAAAATTATAGATACGTTGGAGACATATCAGCTCGTCGATATCAAAGTAGGGAAGTACGTGCAAAGACTTATAATGTTGGCGAACTCATTCTACGCCTACCAGAGAAGAAAAAAGGACAAGCTCAAGCCCAAATGGGAGGGTCCCTTCATTATAGATGAAGTTCTCACTGGAGGAGCCTATTGCCTTCGCAACGCTTCGGATGATCGATTAGAGACAAACCCATGGAACGCTGCCCGCCTCTGAAGATTCTACGCCTAAGTTCACACTTATACTCTTTTTCGTCTTTTCTTTTCTCCCTCTTCCCCTATTTCTTTTTTATACGACTTCTAGCTAGTGTTTGGATAAACCGCATACTTGAGGAGCATACATCATTAAATGTACAAACCCCATAATACCTGGGGGCTTCTTTTCACAGAAGCTTAATATCATCATTATTTTTCGAGCATCAAGCTCACCATATATATGTGTTGTCTACTCATATATATCTTGTCTTCGCCATTATATGCACCTTTATGACTTAAGTTTTTGCCAAGCTGGGTTGCCTAGCTCATGTGCTTATGCCCTACGTTCCCGCTTGTTCGGCTAGGGCATAAAGGGAGCACCTCTGCGATTGTTACAGCTGGGTCATACGGACGTGTACCTCAAACGAATGAAGCCGAAAGCTAGCGTTCTTAAGGGAATAAGTGGTCGGCGGACAACAGATGAACTACCCTCGCAGCAATATGATTCCCCAAATTATACTGTGTACTATGGTTTTTAGTACCACAAGCTTATGCATGCACAAAAACGCATGCTGACCCAGGGAGAGAAACCCTTAACTAAACTATTCTCTCTGGAAGATGTTTCTTACAATCAAATGTAATATAACACAACTCCCCGAATACAACTTGTCTGTTTAAGCAACTATCACCTGACTGCCTGGTTTCCAAACATACCTTAGTGTTTACCTAATGGTACAATATCCGGAAACACTCCAAACTTCGGGATTTGGAGGTCGAAGCAGAAAGTCTGCCATGACAATCATTTTACAATTCGGCCAGAGATAGGTTTGTTGAAGAAAGTACATTGCTACTTGGACTCAAAAACTTCTTCCTCCTCTAGACCCTCTAGCAGGTTGTCTAGTTTACAATCCTAATGAGAAAACTTAGCGACTACTTTTACTTGGTCATACACTAAGCTCATAGGAATTTCTTGTCCATCTGGTCCCCGCGGTCCTACCCAGGCCATATGATCCGGATCAAGTCTGGTGTATCGTGTTTTCACCATGGCCCAAGCCTCTCATGTGCCTTCCTGACATGCTGATATCTTCCATGACTCGAAGCGGCAACGAGCTCCCTTGAATAAATTCATGAGCACCTCCATACTTCCTGGAGATGCATTAGATGGCTATAGAGCCTTGGGTATGTTCCTCAATGCTTTACGAGCTTGCTCATGCACTTTGGATAGCTCTTGTAGTAGGTCACCTTGGAATCCAGACACTTCTCCCTCGGGACGTCCCGTTAGCACACCTAGAGAAACAAACTTGTCAAATTTTCAAATCTAGAGACCATGTAAAAGCCAGGTTATAGAGCATACTGAATATGTCACCTTTCAGCTGCCTGTTCTCCTTCACCGCATCCGATAGTTGGGCTCTTAAATCCTTCAGTTCTTCGGCTTGTTTAATATTCGCATCTTGTAGTTTGTTCTTCTCATTAATGATCCGTGTCAGTACGCGTTGACCAGCGGCTTCTTGCCCTTCGGCATGTTGTTTATCCGCTCGAGCAGCCCTTAGCCTCTCCTCAAGCCGATCTGTCAATCCTACCAACGAAATGTTGCATAGTTAAGTTGCACGCATGGAGTCCTATTTCCGGGCTACTGTTGTACTTACCATCAGGCACCTTCTTGGATTTCTTTAAAGTTTCTAGTTCGGCGGTGGCAACAGTAAGCTTAGTTCGGCATTCTTAAAGCTCCTTGAACAATGTGTTATTTTTCTTCATGAGTACCTGAGGATGTAACGACTCTAAAATCACTTGGGCCAACTACTTCAAGACTCGGGGGCTACTGGCATATGATTATTGAATCTGCACAAAAATTCTTACCCGCATATCCTTTGAAAGCTGGTGAGTGGCTCCAGCAACTCCATCATGAGCAGCTCGGATGTAAGCATCCATTGAGATGAGAGCATTGAAAGTCTCTTTGGTAAAATGTGGGTCGCGCATAGCCGCTCTCCGCCACTGATGATTCATCGCACTCTCCACTTCGGAGCTGGTAACGGAGACATTATTCGAATCCTCGGGAAGGCGACAATCCAGCATTGCCCCTGTGTTGACCCCAGACCTTGTAGTCGGGTCCGGGACTGGATTAGCCTATGCATGGCCGGACGGGTCTTTGGATACAGTCCGGCGTACGCTCCTCCTATAATATGGCACGGCAGGAAACATCACTAGCCAGTTTATCCCCTGGGCACATGATAAAACTCATACCTCTTTGATGAAGAGGGCTCGCCGGTATCATCGTTTGCTTTTCTTTTCAAAGACTCGCCTTGTGCGAGTGTTGTCTTCCTAGAGGACGCCTTTGCTGCAGTACGATGGGATGAGTGCCGCCCCTTAGGAGCACAGTACAGTGCGGCTGGTGAGTCACGAGGGAAAAACTCTCTTTGAGGAGGTGACTCCTGTGTACTTACATGGGAGGAGGGAAGAAGGCCGGGGTAATTGGCTATAATGGCCACTTCCATGCCGTCGTAGCTCGTCTTATAAAAGACTCCATCCTTAAAATCCACGAATATATCCGGATCCTCTTCGAATCCAGGATCAAGGTCTCGATTATGGTCCTCCGGCTGCGGAACGGGACTGTAGATCCCCGTGACGACCTTTCTCCATTCCTGTTAAAGGTAGCCGGATTAAGTTCGACTAAAAGCATAGTCAAGGAAGCAGACTGTGTAAGGCCTGTGATCAAAGACTCATCCAGTCAATGGGGTTATACATGGAGAAGCCTTCTCGGCACTTCACGCGAGCGAAGTCTTCATTTTCCCCTTTGAAAAGGCCAGCCAACGTGGCGGCCAAAGCGGCAAAATTGGTCGGACCCTTGCGCCCGTAGTGTGATGCGTCGTCCTCCCCGTTGTAATGCCACATGGGAAGCCCTCTGGATTGGAGCGGCTGAATGCATCGCGTTATGGAGATCGCCATTACCTCGAATACAGATAGTCCGAAGTGGGCAAGTATTCTGATTTTGTTCGCTAGCCTCTTAACCTTCGCATTGTTTTCTTCTTAATAGCTTCGGGGACGCCAACTGGCGTGCTTCTTTAAAGGGGCGGAGGAAAATTCGGGAAGACCTTGCCGGATTGGGTCCAGAAGGACAACGTCTTCGTTGTAGAATCACTCCGAGGGCCACTCTTTAGATGCCTTCTTCGAAGTGCCGGACAGGTATCCTGTTCCGCCTTTACGCCATACTTTGGCGCCGCCTACCTCGAATATGGATCCCTTCTGGGAGCAGGGGACGAGGCAAAAATATCTCCTCCATAACTCGAAATGGGCTTCGCAGCCTAGGAACAACTCTCAAAGAGCAACAAAAACCGCGATGTGTAGAATGGAGCCCGGCGTGAGGTTGTGCAGTTGGAGACCATAATACTCCAGGAGATCTCTGAGGAAAGGATGGATTGGAAATCCCATGCCCCTCAGCAGGAATGAAACGAAGCACACCCGCTCCCCTTTGTTGGGATTGGGGTAGTTCTCCGCCAGGGCTTCACCGTTGAAGGTAGTCAATCCCGCCCGAACAGGGACTAGATCCAACGGAGGGAGGTATCCCTGCGCCTGAAGCTTGGTCAACTAGGTGTGGGGCACTGAGCAGCTCTCCCAATCACCTTCTTAAGGGCCGTGGGGCGCGAGGAAGAACTAGGCGCGTTGGCCATCTTTGGTTGGTTTCCTATGGCAAGTTCTAGAGGATTTTTCGCCTGGTGAGGAATGGCATCTGAGATTCAATCTCTTTAAATAAGCACCTTCCCTCCGTGGTCGAGGGGTTACCTGTAAAAATACTTAAACCCTTCGTATTCGTCTGACACGTGGAAGCCGAGGCGACGGCGTCGCAGAGGTTGAAGAGAATAGTATTTAAATGTAAAGGCCGAGCTATATGGAGTTCAATGGGGAACTCGCCTTGCAAAGCCAAAGACATGAAGCCGGATACAATGTCGTCATTGAAGGCAAGTTCGGGGGCTACTGAGAGAGCCCTGGATTATGGGGTCCTCACAGAGCCGGCCTATGTGACATGGGCCGGACTGACGAGCCATGAAGATACAGAACTGAAGGCCTTCTCCCGAGTCCAGACAGGACTCTCCTTTGCGTGGACGGCAAACTTGGCATCCGGATCTGTTGGAAATATTCCCTAGAGGCAATAATAAATTAGTTATTATTATTATATTTCCTTGTTCATGATATTCGTTTATTATCCATGCTATAATTATATTGATAGGAAACTCAGATACATGTGTGGGTACATAGACAACACCATGTCCCTAGTAAGCCTCTAATTGACTAGCTTGTTGATCAATAGATGGTTACGGTTTCCTGACCATGGACATTGGATGTCGTTGATAACGGGATCACATCATTAGGAGAATGATGTGATGGACAAGACCCAATCCTAAGCCTAGCACAAAGATCGTGTAGTTCGTACGCTAAAGCTTTTCTAATGTCAAGTATCATTTCCTTAGACCATGAGATTGTGCAACTCCCGGATACCGTAGGAATGCTTTGGGTGTACCAAATGTCACAACGTAACTGGGTGACTATAAAGGTGCACTATAGGTATCTCCGAAAGTGTCTGTTGGGTTGGCACGAATCGAGACTGGGATTTGTCACTCCGTGTAACAGAGAGGTATCTCTGGGCCCACTCGGTAGGACAACATCATAATGTGCACAATTTGACCAAGGGGTTGATCGCGAGATGATGTGTTACGGAACGAGTAAAGAGACTTGCCGGTAACGAGATTGAACAAGGTATCGGGATACCAACGATCGAATCTCGGGCAAGTACAATACCGCTAGACAAAGGGAATTGTATACGGGATTGATTGAGTCCTTGACATCGTGGTTCATCCGATGAGATCATCATGGAACATGTGGGAGCCAACATGGGTATCCAGATCCCGCTGTTGGTTATTGGCCGGAAAGTTGTCTCGGTCATGTCTGCATGGTTCTCGAACCCGTAGGGTCTACACACTTAAGGTTCGATGACGCTGGGGTTATAGGGAATAGATATACGTGGTTACTGAATGTTGTTCGGAGTCTCGGATGAGATCCCGGACGTCACGAGGAGTTCCGGAATGGTCCGGAGGTAAAGATTTATATATAGGAAGTCCTGTTTTGGTCATCGGAAAGGTTTCGGGTGCTATCGGTAACATACCGGGACCATCGGGAGGGTCCCGGGGGTCCACCAAGTGGGGCCACCGGCCCCAGAGGGTAGCATGGGCCAAGTGTGGGAGGGGACCAGCCCCAGGTGGGCTGGTGCGCCCCCCACAAGGGCCTAAGGCGCCTAGGGTTTGGGAAGGGGGCGCCTCCACCTTGCTTGGGGGGCAAGTTTCCCCCTCTCCCCCCCTTGGCCGCCACCCTAGATGGGTTTTTGGGGCAGCCGCACCCCCTGGGGTGGGAACCCTAAAGGGGGTGCAGCCCCCTCCCTCTCCCCTATATATACTTGAGGTTTTGGGGCTGCCATACACAAGAGTTTCCACCTCTCCCGGGCGCAGCCTACCTCTCTTTCTCCTCGTCTCTCGCGGTTCTTGGCGAAGCCCTGCTGGATTGCCACGCTCCTCCATCACCATCATGCCGTTGTGCTGCTGCTGGACGGGGTCTTCCTCAACCTCTCCCTCTCTCCTTGCTGGATCAAGGCATGGGAGACGTCACCGGGCTGCACGTGTGTTGAACGCGGAGGTGCCGTCCGTTCGGCACTAGGATCTCCGGTGATTTGGATCACGACGAGTATGACTCCTTCAACCCCGTTCTCTTTAATGCTTCCGCTTAGCGATCTACAAGGGTATGTAGATTCACTCCCCTCTCTCTCATTGCTAGTCTCTCCATAGATAGATCTTGGTGATTCGTAGGAAAATTTTGAATTTCTGCTACGTTCCCCAACAGTGGCATCATGAGCTAGGTCTATTGCGTAGATTCTATGCACGAGTAGAACACAAGTTGTTGTGGGCGTTGATTTTGTTCAATATGTTTACCGTTACTAGTCCAATCTTGTTTCGACGGTATTGTGGGATCAAGCGGCCCGGACCGACCTTACACGTACACTTACGTGAGACAGGTTCCACCGACTGACATGCACTTGTTGCATAAGGTGGCTAGCGGGTGCCAGTCTCTCCCACTTTAGTCGGATCGTATTCGATGAAAAGGGTCCTTATGAAGGGTAAATAGCAATTGGCATATCACGTTGTGGCTTTTGCATAGGTAAGAAACGTTCTTGCCAGAAACCCATAGCAGCCACGTAAAACATGCAAACAACAATTAGAGGACGTCTAACTTGTTTTTGCAGGGTTTGCTATGTGATGTGATATGGCCAAGAAGAATGTGATGAATGATATGTGATGTATGAGATTGATCATGTTCTTGTAATAGGAATCACGACCTGCATGTCGATGAGTATGACAACCGGCAGGAGCCATAGGAGTTGTCTTAATTTATTGTATGACATGCGTGTCATTGAACAACGCCATGTAATTACTTTACTTTATTGCTAACTGGTAGCCATAGTAGTAGAAGTAATAGTTGGCGAGACAACTTCATGAAGACACGATGATGGAGATCATGGTGTCATGCCGGTGACGATGATGATCGTGGAGCCCCGAAGATGGAGATCAAAAGGAGCAAAATGATATTGGCCATATCATGTCACTTTTTGATTGCATGTGATGTTTATCATGTTTATGCATCTTATTTGCTTAGAACGACGGTAGTAAATAAGATGATCCCTCATTAAAATTTCAAGAAAGTGTTCCCCCTAACTGTGCACCATTGCGAAAGTTCGTCGTTTCGAAGCACCATGTAATGATCGGGTGTGATAGATTCTAACGTTCACATACAACGAGTGTAAGCCAGATTTACACACGCGAAACACTTAGGTTAACTTGACGAGCCTAGCATGTACAGACATGGCCTCGGAACACAAGAGACCGAAAGGTCGAGCATGAGTCGTATGGTGGATACGATCAACATGAAGATGTTCACCGATGATGACTAGTCCGTCTCACGTGATGATCGGACACGGCCTAGTTGATTCGGATCATGTAATCACTTAGATGACTAGAGGGATGTCTATCTGAGTGGGAGTTCATAAGATCAACTTAATTATCCTGAACATAGTCAAAAACCCTTTGCAAATTATGTCATAGCTCGCGCTTTAGTTCTACTGTTTTAGATATGTTCCTAGAGAAAATATAGTTGAAAGTTGACAGTAGCAATTATGCGGACAGTAGAAGGCTTATGTCCTTAATGCACCGGTCGGTGTGCTGGACCTCGAACGTGGTCTGTGGATGTTGCGAACATCTGACATACACGTTTTGATGACTACATGATAGTTCAGTAATGTTAAATGGTTTAGAATTGAGGCACCGAAGACATTTTTGAAATGTCGCAGAACATATGAGATGTTCCAAGAGCTGAAATTGGGATTTCAGGCTCGTGCCCACGTCAAGAGGTATGAGACCTCCGACGAGTTTTCTAGCCTACAAACTAAGGGAGAAGATCTTGACCGTTGAGCTTGTACTCAGATTGTCTAGGTACAACAATCACTTGAATCGAGTGGGAGTTAATCTTCCAGATGAGATAGTGATGTTTCTCCAAAGACATTGCCACCAAGCTACTAGAGCTTCGTGATGAACTATAACATAACAGGGATAGATATGATGATCCTTGATCTATTCGCGATGTTTGACACCACGAATGTAGAAATCAAGAAGGAGCATCAATTGTTGATGGTTAGTGAAACCACTAGTTTCAAGAAGGGCGAGGGCAAGAAGGGGTACTTCATGAAACGGCAAATCAGTTGCTGCTCCAGTGAAGAAACCCAAGGTTGAACCCAAACCCGAGACTAAGTGCTTCTGTAATGAGAGGAACGGACACTGAAGCAGAACCACCCTAGATACTTAGTAGATAAGAAGGCAGGCAAGGTCGATAGAAGTATATTTGATATACGTTGAATCAAATGTGTACTTTACTAGTACTCCTAGTAGCACCAGGGTATTGAGATACCGGTTCGATTGCTAAGTGTTAGTAACTCGAAGTAAAAGGCTACGGAATAAACGGAGACTAGCTAAAGGTGAGATAACGATGTGTGTTGGAAGTGTTTCCAAGGTTGATGTGATCAAACATCGCACGCTCCCTCTACCATCCAGATTAGTATTAAACGTGAATAATTGTCATTTGGTGTTTTCGTTGAGCATAGACATGATTGGATTATGTCTATCGCAATATGGTTATTCATTTAAGGAGAATAATGGTTACTCTATTTATTTGAATAATACCTTCAATGGTCTTGCACCTAAAAGAATGGTTTATTGAATCTCGATCGTAGTGATACACATTTTCATGCAAAAAGATATAAGATAGTAATGATAGTACCACTTGCTTGTGGCACTGCCATGAAAGTCATATTGGTATAAAATGCATGAAGAAGCTCCAGGTTGATGGATCTTTGGACTCACTCGTTTTTGAAAAGTTTGAGACATGCGAACCATGTCTATTGGTGTATACGCATGAAGAAACTCCATGCAGATGGATCGTTTGGACTAACTTGATTTTGAATCACTTGAGATATGCAAACCATACCACATGGGCAAGATGACTAAAAAGCCTCGTTTTCAGTAAGATGGAACAAGATAGCAACTTGTTGGAAGTAACACATTTTTTATGTGTGCAGTCCAATGAGTGCTGAGGCATGCAGTGAACATCGTTATGTTCTTACTTCACAGATGATTTGACTAGATGTTGAGTCTGAATTATTGAATGGTTCAAGTAATTTCAGAGTGAAGTTGAAGATCATCATGACAAGAGGATAAAATGTCTATGATATGATCATAGAGATGAGTATCTGAGTTACGAGCTTTGGCACGCAATTAAGACATTGTGGAAATTGTTTCACAATTAATACCACCTGGAACACCATAGTGTGATGGTGTGTCCAAACATCATAGTTGCACCCTATTGGATATGGTGCGTACCATGATGTCTCTTATCAAATTACCACTATCGTTCATGGGTTAGGCATTAGAGACAACCGCACTCACTTTAATAGGGCACCACGTAAATCCCTTGAGACGACACCGTTTGAACTATGGTTTGGAGAAACCTAAGTTGTCGTTTCTTAAAAAGTTTGGGACTGCGACGCTTATGTGAAAAAGTTTCAGGTTGATAAGCTCGAACCCAAAGCGGATAAAATGCATCTTCATAGGACACCCAAAACAGTTGGGTACACCTCCTAATTTAGATCCGAAAGCAATAGGGATTGTTTCTTGAATCGGGTCCTTTCTCAAGGAAAAGTTTCTCTTGAAATAATTGATTGGGAGGATGGTGGAGACTTGATGAGGTTGTTGAACCATCACTTCAACTAGTGTGTAGCAGGGCAGGAAGTTGTTCCTGTGGCACCTACACCAATTGAAGTAGAAGCTTATGATAGTGATCATGAAACTTCGGATCAAGTCACTACCAAACCTCGTAGGTCGACAAGGATGCGTACTGCTTCAGAGTGGTACGTAATCCTGTCTTGGAGGTCATGTTGCTAGACAACAATGAACCTATGAGCTATTAAGAAGCGATGTTGGGCCCAGATTCTGATGAATGGCTCAAGGCCATAAAATCCAAGAGAGGATCCATGTATGAGAACAAAGTGTGGACTTTGGAAGAACTGCTTGATGGTCATAAGGCAATTGGGTGCAGATGGATTTTAAAAGGAAGACATACAATGATGGTAAGTATTACCATTAAGAAAGCTCGACTTGTCGTTAAGATGTTTTCCGACAAGTTCAAGGAGTTGACTGCGATGAGGCTTTCTCACTCGTAGCGATGCTAAGAGTCTGTTGAAATTGGATTAGCAGTTACTGCATTATTTATGAAATCTTGCAGATAGGATGTCAAAACATTGTTTCCTCGACAATTTTCTTGAGGAAAGGTTGTATGTGATACAACCAGAAGGTTTTGACAATCCTAAAAGACGCTAACAAGTATGCAAAGCTCCAGCAATCCTTCTAAGGACTGGAGTAAGCATCTCAGAGTTGGAATGTACGCTTTGATCAAAGATTTTGGGTTTATACAAAGTTTATGAGAAATTTGTATTTCCAAAGAAGTGAGCGGGAGCACTATAGAATTTCTGATGAGTATATGTTGTTGACATATTGTTGATCAGAAATAATGTAGAATTTCTGGAAAGCATATAGGGTTATTTGAAAAGTGTTTTTCAATGGAAAACCTGGATTAAGCTACTTGAACATTGAGCATCAAGATCTATAAGGATAGATCGAACCGCTTAACAGTACTTTCAAATGAGCACATACCTTGACATGATCTTGAAGGTGTTCAAGATGGATCAGTCAAAGAAGGAGTTCTTGCCTGAGTTGTAAGGTATGGAGTTAAGAGTTAAAGCTCGACCACGGCAGAAGAGAGAGAAAGGACGAAGGTCGTCCCCTATGCTTCAGACGTAGGCTCTATAGTATGATATGTTGTGTACCGCACCGGAAGTGTGCCTTGCCATGAGTCAGTCAAGGGGTACAAGAATGATCCAGGAATGGATCATTGGGCAGCGGTCAAAATTGTCCTTGGAGTAAATAAGGACATGTTTCTCGATTATGGAGGTGATAAAGAGTTCAGCGTAAAGGGTTACGTCGATGCAAGCTTTAACACCTATCCGAATGACTCTGAGTAGCAAACCGGATACGTATAGTGGAGCGACCATTTGGAATAGCTCCAAGTGGAGCATGGAAGCAGCATTTACAATATGACCTGGAGATTTGCGAAATACATACGGATCTGAATGTTGCAGACTCGTTGACTAAAACCTCTCTCACAAGCAAAACATGATCAAACCCCAGAACTCATTGAGTCTTAATCACATGGTGATGTGAACTAGTTTAGTGACACTAGTAAACTCTTTGGATGTTGGTCACATGGCGATGTGACCTATCAGTGTTAATCACATGGCGATGTGAACTAGATTATTGACTCTAGTGCAAGTGGGAGACTGTTGGAAATATGCCCTAGAGGCAATAATAAATTAGTTATATTTCCTTGTTCATGATAATCGTTTATTATCCATGCTATAATTGTATTGATAGGAAACTCAAATACATGTGTGGGTACATAGACAACACCATGTCCCTAGTAAGCCTCTAATTGACTAGCTCGTTGATCAATAGATGGTTACGGTTTCCTGACCATGGACATTGGATGTCGTTGATAACGGGATCACATCATTAGGAGAATGATGTGATGGACAAGACCCAATCCTAAGCCTAGCACAAAGATCGTGTAGTTTGTATGCTAAAGCTTTTCTAATGTCAAGTATCATTTCCTTAGACCATGAGATTGTGCAACTCCCGGATACCGTAGGAATGCTTTGGGTGTACCAAACGTCACAACGTAACTGGGTGACTATAAAGGTGCACTACGGGTATCTCCGAAAGTGTCTGTTGGGTTGGCACGAATCGAGACTGGGATTTGTCACTCCGTGTAACGGAGAGGTATCTCTGGGCCCACTCGATAGGACATCATCATAATGTGCACAATGTGACCAAGGGGTTGATCGCGGGATGATGTGTTACGAAACGAGTAAAGAGACTTGCCGGTAACGAGATTGAACAAGGTATCGGGATACCGACGATTGAATCTCGGGCAAGTACAATACCGCTAGACAAAGGGAATTGTATACGGGATTGATTGAGTCCTTGACATCGTGGTTCATCCGATGAGATCATCGTGGAACATGTGGGAGCCAACATGGGTATCCAGATCCCGCTGTTGGTTATTGGCCGGAGAGTTGTCTCGGTCATGTCTGCATGGTTCCCGAACCCGTAGGGTCTACACACTTAAGGTTCGATGACGCTAGGGTTATAGGGAATAGATATACGTGGTTACAAAATGTTTTTAGGAGTCCCGGATGTGATCCCGGACGTCACGAGGAGTTCCGGAATGGTCCGGAGGTAAAGATTTATATATGGGAAGTCCTGTTTTGGTCACCGGAAAGGTTTCGGGTGCTATCGGTAACATACCGGGACCACCGGGAGGGTCCCGGGGGTTCACCAAGTGGGGCCACCGGCCCCAGAGGGTAGCATGGGCCAAGTGTGGGAGTGGACCAGCCCCAGGTGGGCTGGTGCGCCCCCCCCCCCCCAAGGGCCCAAGGCGCCTAGGGTTTGGGGAGGGGGCGCCTCCACCTTGCTTGGGGGGCAAGTTTCCCCCTCTCCCCCCCTTGGCCGCCGTCCTAGACGGGTTTTTGGGGCAGCCGCACCCCTTGGGGTGGGAACCCTAAAGGGGGCGCAGCCCCCTCCCTCTCCCCTATATATACTTGAGGTTTTGGGGCTGCCATACACAGGAGTTTCCACCTCTCCCTGGCACAGCCCTACCTCTCTTTCTCCTCGTCTCTCGCAGTGCTTGGCGAAGCCCTGCTGGATTTCCATGCTCCTCCATCACCACCACGCCGTTGTGCTGCTGCTGGACGGAGTCTTCCTCAACCTCTCCCTCTCTCCTTGCTGGATCAAGGCATGAGAGACGTCACCGGGCTGCACGTGTGTTGAACGCGGAGGTGCCATCCATTCGGCACTAGGATCTTCGGTGATTTGGATCACGACGAGTACGACTCCTTCAACCCCGTTCTCTTGAACGCTTCCGCTTAGCGATCTACAAGGGTATGTAGATGCACTCCCCTCTCTCTCGTTGCTAGTCTCTCCATAGATAGATCTTGGTGATTCGTAGGAAAATTTTGAATTTCTGCTATGTTCCCCAATAGCATCAAGCCCTAACAAAACTAACTCAATTATATGATGAATCTCATCCAACTCCTCAACGGCCAGCGAGCCTACGAAGGAATTACTCACTCCTGGTGGGGAGCATCATGGAATTGGCGATGGAGAAGGGTTGGTGATGACAAAGACTGAAGATCCCCCTCTCTGGAGCTCAAAACAGATTCCAGATTTGGCCTCCCAATAAAGAACAAAAGGTGACGGCGGCTTCGTATTGTGAAACACGATAAAACTTTCTTCCTGGATTTTTCCTCCAAAAGTAGGATTTTATAGAGCCGGAATCAGGGTCTGTGGAGCCACCAGGTGGGCACACCCCACCTGGGCGCCCCTGGAGGGGGGGCGCCCTGGTGGGTTGTGCTCACCCAGCCCCACCCCCTCTGGTGGTTCTTGGCTCCAGTATTTTTTATATATTCTGAAATAATTCTCCAAAAAGTTTCGTTCAATTTTGAGAACTTTTATTTGTGCACAAAAACAACACCATGGTAGTTCTAATGAAAACAGCGTCAGTCCGGGTTAGTTTCATTCAAATCATGCAAATTAGAGTCCAAAACAAGAGGAAAAGCGTTAGGAAAAGTAGATACAATGAAGACGTATCATCCCTCCATGTACCAAATCTAGATGAGCTCGTATCATCACGTTCTCCACTCTCCTTCTGCCACCACGTCAACAAAATGTGAGGGGAGAAATAGTATCCGCCTCAGTCATGTCCGACGACCAACGAGATTACTGAAGAAGTTGCCACGAGATCCATATGAACTCTCTTCCGTCAAGGAAGTTGACTAAGAGAAGAGATGTATGGTCGTGAGACGTGGCTCAAAATGCGATGAGGTTCAGAGAGATATGAAGGAACACTATACCCCCCCCCCCAAGATCGACAACCCCGACCTTCCCTCCCATCTCGAATCCAGCCAGTGAAGCTGCCAGAGGAGGACGCGAGAGGAGCTAGTGAAAACTAGGTGACTCAATAAAAGAGTAAAGAACATGAAAGAGGCGGAAATGAGAAACGTCGAGTACAACATAGACGCAGACAAACATCCACACCACCACACTCGCGAGCCCGCTTCACAAACATATTTTTTGGATACGACCAATCTTTTGAAACCCATTAGTAACGTAAGATTTTGAGATGATCCTAGGTGGAAGATATTTAGAACTTTTTTCATATCAACATAATTTGTGAAACTTCACTGCGGAACATATTTGAAATAGTTTGGATTTTATAGAAATAAAGAAGGATGGTGAGATTCATGAAAAATCACTAGCTTCTTGGACAAACATACAACCCGTGTCTCAAAGCATCGCTGAGTGCTGCACATTCCCCTTGCAAAAAAAAAGTGCCGCGCATGTTCCATGTCACAAAAGCATGTTGTGATCAGTAAATTAGAAACAAATAGGAAATAAATTTTAAAAATTCTGTTCTTCTTTTATAAGTGTTCATGTTAGTTAAAAAATGCGCTTGCCAATTTTTATGCAAAACATGATAGCAGTGCTTCATCGGCAAAACAAACAAAATTAAGTATACCATTTGAAGGAAACAATTATCGTTCGGCTTGTTTTTCTTTTTTTGCACAGGTCAACATGCTTAAGTTTCCCCCTATAAATTTGAAGGTATCATTTGTGACAATGAACAGACTTTTTTTTTTCACATTTTGACGTGCAGAGCATATACTCCTGCGAGCCAAAAACAATATCCAGAGTGCTGCACGTTACTGTAAAAGGCTTTGGAGGGCGGAAGACCGAAGGTTGATCCGACGACTCAGGGTAGACCGAGACAAATCTGAACCGTGCCTTTCCAATCCCCCGGATCCAGTCTCGCTCCCAGCACAACTCCTCCCACCCAGCCGCTGCCCGGGGCGGCAATCCGTCGAGCACCAGCCGCGCGCGCTCCACTCCGCTGCTCCTGCGGCCGCCGCCGTCCATGGCGTCCGCCGCGCGGGCTCTGGGCGCGCTCCTCCACAGGGCCTCTTCGTTTTCGTCCTCCGCCTCTGCTCTCAGGAGCGCCTCCCTTGTACACAGTAAGCCACGGCCACCGACCCTCTGCTCCCCTCGTCCGATCCAGCCCCTTGGGTATTGGTCTTTCTGACTATGTTTTCGGTGCCATCAGGGAGTGACCCAACTGGTGGCGCCAGCTTGTTCCAGGGGCACGTGGCTAGGCGGAGGATTTGGACGTTCCAGCCGCTCTGCATGGGGCGGCGCTCCTGCAAGATCGCCGGGAGGAAGGTGACCTGTTCTTGGCACGCTCTTTTGCATCATGTCGCAGTAGTTCAGATTCAGGGTCAACCCTCTGTGCAAATTTTGGTTGTCTCTAGCTTCTACGGAAGTGCGTATACCGTGTGTGCCAGTGTTGTACTCTACAAAAGAATGTCATGTTTCAGTTGTTTCTGACTTAGCTCTGATGCTAATTTTCATGTCCATTGTGCATTGCACAAGGACAGATGTTGACGAGATTAACAGGAACAACATTTGATGCTTGCTAGCTAAATTTAGTTATCTTTTCTCACACAAAAAAGTGCAGTTTTATCTTTCGCCTCTTAATGCATATTCTTATACCAGCTGTTTCTTTGGCTCAGGGTGCTCAGAATTTGAAAAAGATGAAGCGCAACAGCAAAATCGGAAAAGAAATCGTTGCTGCGTAGGTGTTACGGTCCCTGTGAGCTTGTATTGCCTAAAATTATCTTTGCCGCAGCCTGTTTTTTTTTTAATCCATGAACTTGCCTATAATTTCCTAATATGTCTACTAACGTGTCCTTGTTGAGTACTCCCTCCGTCCTAAAATACTTGTCGAAGAAATGGATGTACCTAGACGTATCTTAGTTCTAGATGCATTCATTTTTATCCATTTCCCCGACAAGTATTTCGGGACGGAGGGAGTAGCATAATGTGTTTTAATTGTGGATATCTTGTTAGGGTATATTGCCATTGCCTGTTGTGATTGGTCATTACCTCTATATTACCCATTGAATGTGACTAGTCCCTTAAAGATGAGCTTTCATATCCTTTTGACCCTACATCTTAAATGTATATTCGAAATGGCATGACAAGATCAGGCATTATAATATATTTTAATTAATTTGGCTCCTTATATATTCAAATGGGTATCATGCAGCATCAAGAAGGGCGGTCCAAGTCCTTCATCCAACACAGCTTTAGCAGCGCTACTAGAGAAAGTAAGAGAGCTTGATGTCCCCAAGGAAGTTGTTGAGCGTAACATCAAAAGAGCTTCAGAGAAGGGTCAGGATACTTACACAGAAAAGATTTATGAGGTACAATTCTCTATCACTAGTTTAATGTGGACCTTATCATCAGGTTCATTTGGCAGTATGATATGTGATGTTGGTAGAAAGTGTACCCATCTCATTTGGTTGGGGAAATGGATGTAAAACCCTACCACCTGGGTTTTAAGCCTGTTCAACCCACCTAGGTTTAAATCCTCATGGATTCAAATTTGGGTTCCTAATTGTATATAGGGGTCACTCCTACAGTTCTCTTCCAAAATAAACAAATATATGATGTTGGTAGGCAATACTAGTTACAAGATATGAGGTAAATTGTGTTCAGGAGTTAATAAGTATGCAGGTCATATTTTGTATCTTGTGAAAGTTTCCAAGTGCCTGAAACATTTCAACAGGTCTATGGTTTTGGTGGAGTAGGCATGGTCGTCGAGGTCCTTACAGACAAAATTACAAGATCTATTGCGGATATTAGAAATGTTGTAAAAGACTGTGGAGCAAAATTGGCTGATTCTGGGTCTGTTACATTCAGATTCAGACAAGCTCGAGTGGTTAACATAAAAGTTACAGATGCTGATAAGGACCAACTACTCTCGGTTGCTTTGGATGCTGGTGCTGATGATGTTATTGAACCAAATTTTGATGATGAAGATGACTCTGAAGAAGAGGTTCTAGAGAGGTACCCTACTGATATCAACTAGAAATGTTAAACTCCGACCCAGTGGATTTGATCTTCATTTTCGTAGTATCTTACAACTGGTAAATTAACACAAGTTAGATACTGTCTGCTGTTGTAACTTCCATAAGACACTGCATGCATACAGAGAAGTTATGTTTAAAGTCAGAGAACGGCATGTGATATTCCTGGTCCTTTTCTTTTTAGTTCTCTACATTTAGCAACGGATGTCTCTTCAGAGCACAGACTGCTCTTACAATTGCTCTCTTTCTTTCAGATTTTACAAGATAGTTACTACATCTGAAAACTATCCTGTTGTGCTATCAAAGCTACAAGAGGAAGGACTGAAATTTGAAACGGATAATGGTTATGAACTGCTGCCTCTCAATCCGATTGAGGTATTTGGTTTTCCTTTTATTGTGGTCAAGTTTGTACGAGTTGAAAATTAATGAGCACATGCTACCACATGTTCCTCTGAAACTTGAATCTTCTATCCATATATTTGAGAAATTCATATATCGCTAGAGTTGGATGGTTTATTTATGATGTACCTCGTGTGCTGCCATGTTCCACCTGGTGCAGCTGCTCGTTTTCTCATTGATGTTAGTTAAATTAAGTTAGGACTACTGCATCTTCATAAGTTGCTTCAATCATTGGCAGGATGTGATAAAATCAGGACTGGGCACTTTAGGTTTACCTTATCGTCCAGTCGAGTTTCGGTATAGCATACCCGAGTGAGATAAAAAAGCATGTCTGAAAGCAACTCATAGATCATTGCATCATGTTATCCATATTAGCAACATTGGATTGTCATGTATTCAACGGCTAAATAATTCCTAGGAGCTTCATATATATCTGGAAAGAGATCTGACAATACCCATTTTCACTTTTTATCACAGGTGGATGACGAGGCCATGGAACTTAACAAGGACCTTGTATTGAAGTTGCTTGAATTGGATGATGTTGATGCTGTCTACACAGACCAGAAGTGAGCCAATTTGGAACCCACAGGCTCTCTCAGCTCTCAAGACTCTACTCGATGACTCCATTTGGGTAGGGCTTGTTTACAATTTCGTGTCCATTAATGATTTCTTATCAGCACTGTTTGTGCCGATTACCAAGCCTGCACACTTGAACATCATCAGCTTCAGTTGTCCAAAATGAAAATTGGTGAACACGTCATTTTCCTTCTGGGGGTACTTTTCCCCGCATTCTGCCATCTCATACTCAGGGTTTTACCTTACCTTTGGTGTCCCTTAATATCTTCACCTTGTCAGCGTCTCAGTGAGTTGCTAGAGGCTGCTCGTATATCGAATGTTGTAACCGCGTCTTTTAATGTGATTGTAAGCAATACAAGTAAAACTGACCTATGCATGGACCTTGGAGGCCTTTTCCCCCCTATATATTGTGTGTGTGTGTGTGTGTGCATTGGTGTAATCTTGGTTGTGTGCATCATACTCATACAGAGACGGGGTATGTACTCATGATGTTTGTATTGCCTTTGTTGCATTATCGATCAACAAAACTTGGCCTTTACCAAAAGATGCATGTGTAGCTCCCTAGCTATTCAGCGGGACAAAATCAGAAGTATGACAACTGTATATCATTATAACAGAAAAAGCGACAGTAACAGAGGTTCTAGTCTAGAACAACACATAATAAATACCAATTTATACAAGTGAGTAATCCTTATATTTTGCGATGCACGTGATACAAAGCTGGCGTCTCTACCGAGGGTACCTTGCAGACATCAATATTTCTTCTTCCATGCTATATCTTCTGCTGCATTCTGGCGGGCTTTTTCTGCCTTCTTTCAACGAGCAATTCATCATAGTAATGCCATTCTCTAAGATTTTCTCAACTTCCACATTGTTTTGGATAAATTTCTTGGATACAATGAGGCCTTCGAGTGTATGTTCCACCTGTCGCATTGTAGGCCGGTCCTCAGCATTTAACTTTATACATGATGCTGCAAGTATGGAGAGTTGATGAACTTCTTTGCCTCCCTCCTCTATGACCTGCGGATCTAGTATTTGGACCAACATTTGATCAGCAAGCAGCTTGACAAAATGAGAAACAAGGCCATCTCCATCAAGGAAGAAATACGAAAATGGTTTCTTCCTTGTTAGCAGTTCGATGAGAATGACACCGAAGCTATACACATCACTTTTCTCTGTGAGGCGGCCTGTGTAGAAGTACATAGGATCCAAGTATCCAATTGTTCCTTGAACCATTGTTGTTAATCCCGTTTTATCCGTCGGAATGTATCTTGAAGCTCCAAAGTCTGACACCTTCGATGTCATAGATTCATTCAGAAGTATGTTACTAGACTTGATATCTCTATGAATAATTGGGATTGAAACTGAGGAGTGAAGATAGGCAAGAGCACTCGCAATTTCAGTTGCAATCCTGAACCTAGTTACCCATGAAAGGGATTTTGGCCTTTCAACATGGAGGTGGTCATAGAGGGTTCCATTAGAAACAAACTCATAAACCAACAATGGTACCTCTGTCTCTAGGCAACATCCAATAAGCTTCACTACATTCCTGTGATTGATCTGTGAGAGGATGGCTACCTCATTTATGAATTCGTCTATCTCTTTCTGGACAGTGATCTTTGACTTCTTGATGGCCACAACATGTAGGTCCGATAAGATCCCTTTGTAGACTGTACCATGGCCTCCACCCCCAAGCTCACGTGCTTTGTCAAAGTTATTTGTTGCCTTTGCAAGTTCATCTATTGGAATGATCATCCTTTCTGCGATGTCTATCCTTGGGGACACTAATTGTTGCAACAACTGTCCACGATTTTGCTTGAAAAACTTTTGTTTCAAAAGTATCTGTCTCTTATGTTTAAACCTTTGGACCACGAAGATTGTCGCGAGGACCAAAAGCATAAAGCCTACTGCACTGCCAACTCCTATACCGATGCTTGTTCCTGTATATGTGTGGCTTAATATTAATATTACTCTCAATACCGAGAACTCGAAGTCAACATCAACAAGTACTTTTACCAAAATCCTATATTTATATTTTTTGAAGGAAATACATGAAATAAAATAAGTGTAGCGAGTACAACCATGACCTTTTAAGAGACATACACGGTGTATGCGTTGAACTAGATCCCGAGCAACTCAAAAAGTTATGCTCTAGCCTACAAGGAATTTGTATATATTTCCCTAATACATGTAGATTTGATTGCAATACTTGAGTGTAGTGTGCAACAAGAATAAAAACCTCACTCACCTAATTCGAGCCTCAGATAAGAAAGAATTTTCATGATTGTTAGCTCATATAGTTAAAATATGTAACAAAAGCATATTTTATATTAGAGCACGTACAAAAACAATGCTTTTAATGATGGAATCAATCGGGTGCAATGAGCAGGCTATAAATCGATCTTTTATCAGGCAATTCATGTTTGGAGTAGCAAGGCCTTCCCTATATATATGCCCAACCTTTTCTCATCAAGTTTGAGACTATATACCAAAGTTCCATATATGAAGCAAGATTTTAATAAGTTGCTCATTCTTTAAAAGAAACTGCCCTACAAGGTTTTATTGGTTGGTTAAAAGGTGTGAGAAAATGTCGTTCTATGGGATTATTCCTGATGACATTGGATTGTAAAATTTATGCAACTTTCCCAACATGACAATAACCTTTGTTTTGAAATTCAAGAGGAGAATATAGTCGCTTTGTAAAAAGGTTTTGTTTCTCACATGATACACATGTGCTTATAAGGAGACATGCTTAAGTTCACAACAGGTGCTTTAAGGTGTGCTAACAAGGAAAATGAGTATACCTAACCACCAAATTACATTACAGAGATTAACTATTATGCATATGATTAATGATGTGGCAATATTGCCTCTCTTTGTTTTCGACACCCATGATTAATCATCTTCATTGTGCATGCCCTTAAGGTGTGAGACCACTAGCTTCGTGCCCCACTCGGCCAGGTAATGTAAGAGTTGATGCAAAATGTAATTTCCTTAGTAACATTTTTCATAGAAGTATCCCTTAATATATCTTGTAACATATGAAACTATGCAATAGAAAAATCTTTGAGAACACAAGTTCCTAGAATTACATGGAAGATTAGCCTCACAACTGGTTTTGTTTGTCTATGTGTTGTGGAGACAAGTTAAATGCATAAAAAAGATCTATGTTTATCTATTTCATAAGAATCTGTTTTAATAATCTAGACCCTCATTATGTATGTAAATTCTTGTAACCCTATTTTAATATGCTATTATATACTTTGACATGCCCCTAATGTATTTTGTACAAAAATATCAAATACCTAAAAGGACTAATGGTCAAATGAAAGAATAAATGTGTATTGTACAACCAATGATGGAATATTAAATTATCTAAGGCTACCAATGAAGTTGAAGAAGTTGAAACATATGTACTAACCTGTAGCCGCAGACTTGATGCAACCATCCTTGATGGTGTAGTTGCCGTGGGTTCCTTGTGGGCACTGACATTTGTACCCACCAATTGTGTTGATGCATTTGCCGAAGCACCCATAGTCATGTGGCTGCTCACATTCATTGACATCTATGACAAATATATATTATTTAGTGCATCATAAAGACCTTCCTGAAAACATACAAGCCCTAGTTCATGGGCACTTGCATTACTGATTGATCAATTTATAACAATATAACTAGCACCCATTTGTTTTAACTTTGATCTCCGGAAAATATTGAATCCAGATTACATCTTTGAAAAAGATGATTTGTAGTTTGCATTTGGATGTGGACGGTGTAATTTTCTTATTCTCCAACAAAACTTTCTCCCTTTTTATACCATAAAAAATGATGAATTGTTACAATGGCATTTAGTGAAAAACTCTCCCGTTTCCATGACACTTCCGCTAGACCTATTCTCCCCTTTCTCCCTTATTCATTGACATATTGCTTCAGTTTACTACAATTGCGCAAATACCTAACACTCGACTACCTCGTTTGACAGTTTGCCTTCTTCATTTATTATACACTTTTCTTTGGTGTATGGCATTATGACCTAGTCAAAGTGTAGCATGAGTACCCATTGGCACTAAATTAAGAGGTTGGGCAGCACACTACTTGGGTGCGGTGGCGATAAGTCACTTTGTCAAAGTAATATTGTGTCGACTTCCTTAAAGTAGAATGTGAGATGGCCAAATCTGGCTTCAATTGTGCTTCAATTGTGTCTAGTTAGGTTTTCTAACTGTGCTTCAATGGGGCGGCCCGGGCACTCCCACGCGTGGATTTATTCCATTGTTGTCATCGGGCTGCACACTATTAAGAACCATGGTCATGATCAACAGGTAGAGAGAAGAGGATGGAGACGTTTGTTCGTTTGATTTTTTCAAACCCATGCTTCGTCCGTTTTGTAGTTTCTTTTGGGACCAATTCTTTTAAACCTTGGGGACTAGTTTTATTCAACTATAGTGTTTTTTTGTTTTTTTCTCAGTTTGGTGCAATTTTATTTTATTTTCCCATTTCTCTATTTGTTTGTCCTCCTTTTATTTTTACTATTTTAAATAATAATAATAATAATATTTTCCTTTTTATTTCTTTGTAAGTTCCTGCTTTATATATTTGTGTGTGTGTGTGTGTTACTTTTTTATGTGTTCTTACTTTTCTTTGTGTATTAAAAATTTATTTATTTTAGAAAAGATTCATCATGCACAAAAAATATATCCATGTACTAATTTGTTTGTATTTAAAAGATGTTCATAGTGTATTAGAAAAATATAATGTGTATGTAAAAAATTGTGTGTACTTTAAAAAATTCATCATGTACACAAAATGTTTATCGTGTATTTAAAAGTCTCCATCATATATTCATAAAATGTTCACCATGTATTTCTAAAAATTCAACATGTATATTTTTTAATAGTTTGTATTGCAACTTCAACATGTGTTTGGAAAACGCTTATCATGTATTTCAAAAAAGATAGTCGAGTATTTTAAAAAAATGTCCATGGCATATTTACAGAAATGCAACCACTTTCTCGTTTCTTTTCCACCTCTTATTCTTCCTTATTTTTCATTATTTTATTCTCTATTTTTCCTTTTAACGTTATGTTCTTATTTCTTCTTCATCATGCATTAAAAATGAACATCTTGTATTCAAAAAACATTCTTGTTGAATTCGAAAAGGATTTGTCACATATTTATAAATTAATCCTTGTGTATTAATAAAGTTTTATTGCATATTAAATATATTCATCATCTATTTAAAAATGACCTTCATTCATTTATAAAATGTTCATCGTGTATTTTAAAAGTTTGTATGTAAATTAGTGTTTCATATTAAAAAATGTTTATCTTGCAGAAATGTTCACTGCATATTTAAGAAAATTTCATGCCAGATTAAAAAAATTATCATGCGTTTTAAAAAATCAATGTGTATTTAGAAATTATTTATTGTGTATTTCAAAATTGGTATCTGAGTATTTTATTTTTGTGCGTATTTTATAAAAAATAAAAACGAAAAAAAAGGAAAGAAAACGCCGACAAGAGTGCAGCTCCTACAGAAGACACGCCTCGCATTGTTGGGAGATTGTATGAATTCTATTTTCTAGCTGAAGGTCACATACACATCAGACTCATTTTTAATATGCAGGTACACAAGATAGCTCTATTAGCACCGGGCGGCAAACATAGTTTTAAAAAAAGAAACAGGCAACCAATCTGTGACTTTGTGAGGCTGCTAGTTCAGGTTCACCGATCGGGACGCCAACTTATCAGTTCATTTGCGGCAATAACTGGAATATTTAAGATACTTTTTTTTCTTCAAAAACTGACCCAGATCAGATGAGTACACATAATATTTGTATGTAATCCATTAATAAACCATAAAGTGTTGTTAGGGTCATTTAGTTGTATCATCTCTTATGGACTTACCAAATGAAATTATGCTTTCATGATAAGTCAATAAGTACTTATTAAATAAGTGTTTATCAGATAAAATGTATTTTTATACAATTATAGACAGATAAATCATGGTTTAATTCAATATTATATTTATACCAAAATACAATGCACTGAGAATTATCTAGTAAGTGAGAAATAGCGGCTCCCTTGTTTCCCCCCAAAATTGGTAGATGTACGCGACCTTGCTTTCAAGATGCGCCCAACAAAGTCATTTTAAAAACAGCCACAACATCCCGTATGCATCCCGTAGGTGTAGCAAAACTAGTTTCCCCCGGTTCACCACCCAAGAAATGCTACATCGATGAAAAATTGCTTAACGTTTACGGGCTGATGATGAATTGGCATGTTTTGATTGGATTGGGGGGTGAGGGGGCCCACCCGGGTGAAATTCAAGGAGGGGTGAGGTGCGGGGCAAAAATGCTAGACATACAAAGACTTACACGCTTTTACACGCTCCTTCCATCTAACAACCAATCACAAACCTTTCCCCCATGATTTTCAGGGGGGTGGGCCGTCCCGCTCACCTATTGACCAATCAAGGTTAACCATCTTGTAAAAGCATGTAAATCGTTTGTACGTGTAGCATTGCCGGGGTGTGGGGTGGGGGTGAAGAGAATTTAAGAAAAAGTCTGTAACACTCAGTAAAAGGCCCGTGTGTGCATCATTTTTGCCACCACCACTCGCTTCGTTCTGCCCACCTATCCGAACACATATTGTTAAAATTGTTTCTTTAGCTGTCATAAACTTGGTTATTACTGCAATAGAGAACCTCGTATATTATTAGTACTGTTTTTTGGGTTATTATTACTGTTAATCCATAAGAAAATTTCATTTAAACCCATTTGAGATGGTTTCCACTACCTCTGGCCGGATAAACTTGTCATTTCGACCGACAACTATCCAACTGCCAATAGTACGACCTATAAATCTAAAACAAGTAATATGGATCAGAGGAAGTATTATCTACTGATGTACTCCTATATATATAAGTATAGATAGAGAAAATTAAGGTCAACAGAATATATTATCTTTTTTTCGGGAATATTGTCTTTTTTTATGCAACGAGATGGTAGGTAAACTGTCCCTGGTTCATTTTCCTGCGATGAATTGCGCCCTATTGTACGAGGTAGACGTTGAATCCAAAAGGTGATGTGCAGTGCACACAGCTACAGACTAACCTTGGCACCCTTGGGTGAGGTAGGGGTTGCCGTCGTAGCCGCCTTGACACTGGCACGTATAACCAAGGTTTCCGACCGCGCACACGCTGTGGTCGCTCTTGCAGAGCCTGCGGTGCGCCTCGTCGGAGCAAGCGGTGGACGTGTTGGCCGTCAAGCTCGGCAGCGGTGGGAGGCCCTGCTTGACGCCCCACAGGAGGACAAAGGGAACCTCCAGCGCCGCCTTCGACGGGCCCTGCTTCACGCTCAGCAGCTCGTCGGCCAGCGGCCTCCGGTCGAACCACCCCTCCTCCGCCACGAACACGTAGGTGGGCAGGAACGTCAGCGCCTCGCTGTGGTTCCCGGCGTCCAGCCACCGGAGGTGCACCCCGGTGGGCGAGCTGTGGTAGTTGATGGGCGCCTGGCAGCACGCCATGCCGGAGCAGTACTTGCCGGCCAGCTGGCCGACGCTGTCCACCTTCTTGTTGCGGAAGGAGCAGAAGGAGGCGCAGCCGCTGATGATGCCGGACCTGCCGGGCCCCACGCCGAGGTCCTCCACCAGCGTCGCCAGCAGGTTGCACCCGGAGAGCACGAGCTCGTTGCCGTTGGACAGCATGTACCCGGCGTCCACGAAGCCGCCGCCGAAGGAGACGTTGCGGTCGGAGGTGACGCTGGCGCTGTCGATGATGGAGCCCGCGCGCACCACGCGGACGGTGGCGTTCCGGAGGGAGATCGCGGCGACCCGGAGCGCGCCGTCGCCGAGGAGCAGCCTCGGGGGCTGCGGGCCGCTCGTGTCGCAGGTGAGGTTGAGCCCCGGCCAGTGGCAGCGCGGCGGTCCGAAGCCGAAGGGGTACGGCACGCTCACGTCCCCGCAGCTGGTGGCGCAGCCGGTCAGCCCTATCGGCGGCGCTGTAGTCTCTGCCGTGGCCGCGGCTGCGGCCACGATCGCTAGCACGAGCACTGCCGCTGCTGAGGCTATGCCCATCGAGCGAGTGTTGTTCTCTTGCCTACTGCTTATTATTTACTTCCCAAGTGCTCGGTCATGCTAATACTGATCTACTCCCGGTATTTCAAGGCTAGAGTGATAGTGCTAGCGAGAGACTATGCACGGCAAGTCAACCTTGCGCGTCAAGAGTAACAAGTAGGGGAATTTGGCTTCATATTAAATCACGCAAGTTCGGGGAATATCAGAATTAGGCACGTCATGCTGCTTCCGTAAGGAGTTACCTAACCCCGATTCCTAGGAAACTTTCCAGCCCCAAATCGCAGTTACTAACCCAGGAAGGCCTGACTTCCCCCTAAAAATAACGTTATTTTTACAGATTTGCTAAGTCTCGATCGACTTAGACTTCATTATGTCTTAGTCAATAGTATCTTCCTTTGATTTTGCATGAAGATTTGTGCAAAAAAATATTTTCAGTTTTTTTTCTTATTACATACTATATCACTTGACTTAGACTTGGTTAAGTCTCAGTTGACTGAGACCTAACCACACCCTATTGTTATTAGGGGGACGTCTGATTTTTAGGGGTCCCAGCGAAGGCCCTTACAGCCATTGGATCATGCTCAAGAGGTGGCATTTTCTTGTGAAAAATACCTTCTATACCAAAAGGTGCTATGCTCTTCTGAAGAAAATGCCATCCTCAGATAACTAAAACTGTCATCGAAAAACGTTTGCAAATGCCAACCTCTTATGACAAATGTTCGACACTTATTAGGGTAAACAAAAAGCCTCACTCTTGTCCTTTGTTTATTTGCATGGACTCTTGTCCTTTTTGAGCGAGTCATCGACGCACATGACAACTAAATTCTCGGTGCTTTGGTGCTGCAAAAATATAGACCTTGTGTTTTAAGTCGTCTATCCTTGTGTATCACTCATGGCTCACATGACGTGTCATTGCATCTGCCATCTGGGAGTTGAGCCCACTACACCAAAGCACCGAGAATTTTCCTTTTTAACGTTCAGAAAATGTATTCAGTGTTTGCGTTCCCTTTTTAACGTCATTCACAAAAGGCATGAAATTTTCTTTTTTTTAAAAGCACTCCAAAATGCTTCAAAAACAATATTTTTGGATCATTGATTTTGTTTTTCTTACCATGACTTCCATGAATGTCATTTCAGAATGAATGTTACGAGCACACAAAACATTTATCAAAGTTTCTCACAATGTTTTTTATATTTTGTTTCCTTTTTATTTGCAATTTTAATGTTCATCATGGAGCGTTTGAGCTCGGGATCAGATAGTCCGTGTTCATTAAATGGTCGGTAATTAAACTAAGAATCGCTCGAAAGAAAACCATGATTGCAATTCAAGATCTACAAAAACACATGGTTGCTAGTAATTTGGATTAGGACGGCCGGATAGAAACCCTATTAGGGTAAGGATATGACCCAAAAAATTATCCATGGGTATATAAATAGGGAAATCTCATATCCATAGAGTAGAGCGGGTATCGGTATGGGACCATATAACTCATACCCTCATACCCATACCCGTATAAAATCTGAACAACACAGACAAATTACCGATACATTTTGTCGCGAGTTTGAAATTAAAATGTATGACTATGTGTTATTGTTTATGAGTATGTGTTGTTGTTTTGAGGTGTTGCTATTTACGAGGAAGTGTTGCTGTTTATAGAATGGCTTGTTGTTTATAAGTATGTATTGTCGTTTATATATTATGATTATATATTGATGTTTATGACCATGTAATGATCAAACTTGCAAACGTGGTACTTTACTCGTTTATTCTGTCAGGTGACGGGTATAAGAAAAAATCGTATCCGCTAACGAATATGAGTACGGGTGATGGGTAAGGTCAGATGAGATGCATAAAGGTATGGGTGGCTCCACCTATCCCCTAATCTAATGGCCGTGTGCCATCCCTAATTCGGATGCACCAAAGGTTGGAGATGTTAATTAGCGGACAGGATCTAAACTCCAAACAGTTTAGCTGGACGCTGCAAGCCGTCAGCATTTTGCATATTGTAGCTACCTGATTCCGGAATATTACCGGGGAGATATGACAAACTACATACAAACCAAACACACCCATCATGCTAGTCAACTGTGGCGTTACATCACGTTGAACTTTGCTACCTAGCCCGTCCAAAAAATACCCGTATAAACCAACGACTTCCTGTACAGCTAGTCCCTCCTTTGATGGGGATCTTATCAGCTGCTGCGAGTGTAGCGGAAGAGCACGGAGGGCTCTTGTTCAACCACGCTGCTAATAGTACGCGACCAACGCGCGTCCATAAGCTTCGCCGACTCACCACTGTCGTGGACCGTGCATCCAACGCAGAGAGCTGCGGGAAACTCTGACCCGAACGTCTTTGTTGCCCGTCCAAGGATTGGTCAACACGCCACGACGCCGCACATGCGGTCACAGAAATCTCAGTCAGTAGTCCATTCTACTAGTCTCATTTTAATTGACTTAGATCTTCGATTCATACTAATTGACGTTGATCTTCTACAACTTTGTGCTAGACCAGCGTCAGTTAATATGTATTGGAGTGAATAAGAAACTTACCCTGCAAAAAAAAGGGAACAAGAAACTTGATTTTCTTTTTTTGAAAGGCACCGATCAACCTATTCGAGAGGAGCTGCTTGCCTTGCCCACATCAGTAAGAAAGACTCCATCCATCTAATTGATATCCATTGTAATCAAAAGCGATTGGTAAAGTCACTGAACTCAGTTCTGAAGTAGAACGATGTTTGGATAGATGGATCGAAGGTTGCGGGGGTATAACGACAAGTCGTCCAACAAATGATAGTTAGGTATGTAGCAACATGATAAATCGGCACATTAGCCAAGTACAGATAAAACATTGTCGAGTAAACATACCAGTAGGCCACCCATAAGAACAGTAAAATACGATCAAGATATGTGAGAGGCGGTGCCAAAGGCTGGCAGAGGGCGACGACATAGGCGCGGATCTTGAAGATTATCATAGATATGGCATCGACATCCACAACCTTAGCAAGTGGCTTTCATTGCTGCAAAAGGGCGGCCATTTTGAACAAACAATTAGTAGGACGGTTTGAAAACATATGTTACGTAGAAGCACATATAATAGCGCCGAAACATATGAGATCATATTATACATGCATTGTCAATGTCGCAAAATTTACAATTTTATACTCCCTCCGTCCCAAAATAAGTGTCTCAACTTTATATTAGTTTAGTACAAAGTTGTACTAAGTTTGAGACATTTATTTTCCGACAGAGGGAGTATAAACATTGTACTAGTTTAGTACTAAGGTTGTACAAAATAAGTGTCACAACATTTTCACTACAGGAGACACAATGTTGGAATTTGCTAGTGGGCTTTTGGCCCGAAGCCCAACTAAAATTTTGAAATTCTCTTGGCTCATTCATGCACACATGTGAGTGGAGTGAGTGAGGCTAAAGTTTAGTCCCACCTCATAAGTTGAGAGAGAATTGCACCTCTTTATAAGGTGAGCTCTTCTACCACTTCTATAAGCATGAGAAGAGGAGACCTACACACGTGCTCCTCCTCCTCGCCACGACGCGCCGCGCCGCGGGTTGCGGGATTGAGCCGAGGACAGAGCTATGCACGTTGTCCATTTCAATTCTTTTGGATCGTGACGACTCGGACGTGGAGTTTACTCCCACGACCTACCCGGCCCGCACTATATAGTCAGGCAGACGTCTACCCTAGCCGCCGCCGCTTCGTATGGTATCTCACCACCGTTCCAGATCATTGCGCCGCCAAGCAAGTCTTCTCCATCCCTCCTTTCAGCGTGCACCGGGAAAAGGGACAGCAGGCCTCCGGAACCCCGCCTCTCGTGATCCTGTACGGGAGAGGGGCGATCAGGTTTTTGGGGAGCGCACTCGCGCGACTGCTGGCAGCGATGACTTCGCGAACGACGACTTCTTCCCCGACCTCGGCAACCTCATCCTCGACGACATGGGCGACAACGTCAACGCCGGTGGTGCTGCTCCTACTGCACCGTATGTGATTCTATCTTTCCTGTTCGAGATCGTGGTAGAATTCATGTTTCTAGTATGTGTCCTAGATGTGATCTGTTCATTTGCTATGCTAGTTCGCATGATTAGTTCAATCTCTGCTACTGTAGTCATGATTTATCTTCTGTTTATTCGGATTAAATCTCGTAGTAATTTGCTCATATTTCCAACACACAACATATATAGATATAAATAGGGCAATACAGGTGCCAAGATTCAAAATTATTACACTCAGAGACCACTTGGTCCGACATTACATTACATAATGAAACATAGCAAAAGTCTAGATACAGATAAAATCCATATTTGCCTAAGAGGATGGAAAGTAAAGCAGATGATCCCTCCCACTGGATCCAGGTTGCCGGCTGGGATCCACAATTCTACTCGTCATCGTCATCGAATCCAACATAATAGCGACCTGAATCAGCATCTCAATTGTAGAACATCCTGCAATTTGTTGTTTTTGTGGCAAGAGTGAGTACGCGGGTACTCAACAAGTCTCATTACCAACGGTTACTAGTATTAACAATACATTTGGGTATGGATTGGATATGTGATGAAGCTGCAAGCACTAAGAATCAACTACAACTTACGTCTAAACAAATATAAGATGAGAAGCGTAACCCAAACATCGGTAGCTCGTGTGCTATTCATCCTATTCACCTGCCTACACATGCTAACACTACCTTGTCCTCCCCTTCGTATAACCCCATGAAGAAGAGATAGTGAAGGCACTCACACGTTGTCAAGTTTTAATTATTAGATTGAAGTTGTTATATGAATTGTTACCAAGCTCTCCAAGTCGTCCATAACCATGGACCCCTGTTCAAGAATTCGTCCGATTAACCAGTTAACTTGCCGATTAATCCCTACTCGTAGGGTCAACGAGTAGCCGATAAACCGATAAATCATTCGATTAACTGATTAAATGGCCGATTAACTTGCCGATTAGCCTATTAATCCCCTACTCGTCAGCCAACTGAGTAGCTATCAGTTAGCGATTTCCTCAACAATGCCATGGACTCAACTTTTCAAAAAGATTTTACCCTGCAGCGTGGCACCACTGGCCCACTATATGTATCCATACACGTTCACTCTTCCCAACTAGATTCTGCCCATTGTAGGCGCCTTTTGATGGACTAGAATCAGAAGGTCTGTAACGACTCAACTCCTTTTCATACATAACAAACAAGTTTAGGGCCGCCCGATTAGGTGTAACCTACTCCCTCCGTTCCGAATTACTTGTCTTAGATTTGTCTAGATACAAATGTATCTAGTACTAAAATAAGTCTAGATACATCCGTATCTAGACAAATCCAAGACAAGTAATTCGAAACGGAGGGAGTAGATCATAAGTCCGGCCATGACCCCGATCCAGTCCTAACCATGGCGAGAGGTTGGTGACTGGCTCATGACCGGAGTAGCCCCTTAATCAGCTTGCATGGAGTCCATCTATAGGTGACATCCCCCTCATAAACAGCATGCGGAAGAACCAAAGCAAGAAAACCAGGTTCTAGTCTGGACATAGTGTGTTATCTAAGGAAAAGGATGAGGAGGGCCAGATAAAACCTCCCACAAGTGGTTAGTGCGTTCATTCATGGAATATAACAACAGATCTCGCACTAGGGGGGTTCGACTGGAACAAAACACCAAGGCCTAAATGTCCGTCCTTCGACCATTGTCGTTTGCCTACCAATTACCTCCAAGAGCTTATCATGTACTCCTTCCGTCCTAAAATTTTTGTCTTGGATTTTTCTAGATACGGATGTACCTAATACTAAAACGTGACTTGATACATCCATATTTAGACAAGTCTAAGATAAGAATTTTGGGACGGAGGGAGTATATGTGCCCGATGCTAACATAAGCATAGCCCAAGTAAGCATGATATAAGAGTTGAAACGACATCATGAGGCAAAATAACATAGCATGTATCATGATTTGCTAAGAGGTGGATGTAAGGCTTTATCATGGCATAATAAAGGCTTTGACAGTGGGTAGGTAATGAAGTAATCACGAAGGCACCACATCAACTATTGCAAGTAAATCTAGTGTACAAGTATCCAAGATAATCATCACCCTTGTCTGGAAGACCTTCAAGCTTGGTGATAGGCATGCTCCTCTGGAGTTTCCTTGAAGTAAGGCTCGTACCCAACACCGGTTCTAGACTCTAACGAAAAGAAGTAAGTACCCCTTGTGCTCTAGGGGGTAGCCAATAAGGATGCAAGGTGTGGACCTTGGGGCTAGCAATTAGTGCGCTACGTGGTGAGAAACAGAGGCTACCGAACACATGCAAGTGATCGTGTGTGGGATGTTGTCTGTGAAGAAGGTAGTAGGGGTGAGCTGATTGACGGCATAGGAGGGACACATATTGATGAGATGGTTTGCCATATGGAGGGCCTTGACCCAATACTCAAGTGGCATGTGGGCGTGGATGAGTAGGGTGCGAAGAACGCCATTGGTTGTGTGCAAGAGACGCTCAGTTTTGCCATTTTAGGGAGAGGTGTGGGGGCACCAAAAACAGAAGATCGCACTATGGCGAGAGAAGTGGTCGCGGAGGAATTTGTCACCATTGTCACACTCACACATTTAATAGAGAGGTTATATTGTATGTGAATGTAAGAGAAGAAGTTTAAGAGAGTTGCAGCAGTGTCGGACCAGAAAAGATGGCGCCACTTTGAGTAGTTGCCTACTGTTAAGATATCGATCGACAGAGAACAATGAGAGAGTTGTAAAGTGAATCAATCTCTTATTGATGATGAACAGATACATATTCATAGTCCCCGAAGGGGCGCATCCGTAAAGACGCGACTGTTACAAGAGTTGCATCGGTTGCCTAAAGCAATCGTTCGGTGGTTAGGATAAGTGGAGATTTAACCCTTAATTAACGTGTGTTAATTAAGTCTTAATACTCCCCTAATCTACGCTTGTCCATGTAGTATTATGATCTTGATAAAAACACCTCCGAGTAAGTTTATCCTTGTGAATGTTCATCATCATCAACTTGAGAAAGCCTCCTCGAAAAATCCTGTGGGAAAAATATGAGGAGATAGGTGTTTGATATGTTGCTAAAACTCCTTCAAACCCAGTGGGAAAATAAGGAGAAAAATGACACAACATATAATGGTTATTGTCTCTTTCAACTCAATATGAGAAACTCATAGAATTTAGAGGACAATAGATATGTCGTATATACTTTCCTAAAAACCCCAGTGGGGAAAACAAAAAGTATGACATATAATCTTGTGTTGATATTACCTCATTAAAAACCTTTATGAGAACCTATAAAGTATACTCATGAAGGGGAAAAGAGTATAATATGATGCTTTGAACAAGAAAAATTCAGGAAGATACTCCCCTAATTCTTGCATATTTTGAAGTCGTCATATACTAATTCCATGAACACATTTCTGGAACATAGAAGTTGGTAGAGACCTGGTGAACAAATCAGTCGCATGATTTGACTTGCAAGATATGCAATATAGTGATATTGCTTATTATATAACCTGTTTGCATCCGGGCAACACAAGAAACATTATCGTTGAGATAATGGTTGGTGGATGTAGCCATGAGGTCTGTTTTGAAGACTATTCATGAGAGGGCTACCACACCTAGTAGGAACACTAAGCTTGTCTACGATCTGATATAGTGGGATCTGATCGATGTATCCAATGATATCGGTGTTCACATTTCTGTGAAACTGAAAAACCAGGACAAGATGTTTGATGCCTTGGAGATATCGAAAGATATTCTTGAGTACCAACCAATTGTGTTTGGTGGATCCAATGGCATTAAGGAACGTTGAGTCCCAATATTTCATTTCCATCATCTCTTGGTCTAAATAGATCTTTCTCTACGTCTAGAGAATGAACCACCATGAGAGTTATGGATGTATAAGACTTGTCCACAATGAATTTCTCCAATATATTTTGGATATAGACAACATAGTGTACCAAAATGTATGAGTGAAGGTGCTCAAGTTGTAGTAACGAGCGGTGTTTTGATTACCCAAATCCTTCATTTTAAAGTCCATCATTTAGATAATTACATGTGTCATCGCAGACACACAAACATGGATAATCATCATTGTAGGAGTAATCCTTGTGGAAAGGAACTCACTAAGTCGGTTGTACCAAATGTACCGACAACAATAAGTCATATGGTGACTTACTGATTTTTACACAATGTATGTTGCATTTTGTATTTCGATTCAGAATTGAGATTCCATTGGAAATCAATCATACATGTCTGAATCTAGTGAGCCACATGGATATGTGATCACTACATCTATCAACTGCAGAGATAGATGATTTTGTACTGCCAATGATATAAGTTATCGGAATAAGATTCCACCTCTGGATAATAGTTAGGTATTTGCGTAAACCCTTGTGCTACAATACTTGCTCTTTGTTTCACCACCTCGTTGTTCTCAATTCTGTTTCTAGAAGAAAACTGGTGTAGGTATTGCTTATGAATACCTTCTCATTATTGAGCAAGATCATTTCTATCTAGATTATACCCTTTGCTTGAGTTCAGTCCGAGTGATGTTCACACTTTGCCATGGCCATGGTCTTTGGACCTGAATCATGTGAAAGGTTTTGCAATCTAGTTGAGAAATGTATGTCAACAATTGTAGACTTCCGGTTATATCTCTCTCCAGAATCTATATATCAATATAGAGTTGATGGAAATATCGTTACCCAAGGTGACTGCTCGCGATTTCCCAATGCGGCTAAGTCGGGTATTCCAATATCCCGGTCATTGTGTGCACTATGACCTGGGTTGGTGGAGGTTTCCCGTCCACTGGGTGTATACTACCCATTAGGTGTCTGCCAACGTGAAGTTGACTTGCATTTACTGAATCACAGGCCTTGATATCCTTGCTTGCGAGAAGCTAAATTCTGATGTACTTCTGCCATACATCTCCCCCTGTTGCTTTGAACGGGAAGTGGAGTGGATTTTGTTGGTACCTCCACTCTTTTAGGCATACTTTGCAGGATTGTAGGATTTTGTGACACCTTTATAGTCAGTAAATGAATCTGGCAGGTTATTTGCAATATGTTGCAAATCTTCTGAACACATGGTTTAGCTCTTTGATTACGTGGATATGAGGCAGAAATGTGTTGAACATTTCACTAATTTCCTGGCATTCTTTATGGTACTTGAATTCTCCCCCTAATGCCTGGAAATATTCCTCATTGAATCAACATATTGGCCTTGAATAACTCCCCATGTGAGGGGCTTGAGGTATTGACGGTAATACAATTATTCCTCACATAGATCCCAACTATATGTTGAGGGGCCAATGATGTATGTCGGGGTGATGATATCGGTGTGTAACCGAATTACCGCAGATAGGAAATACTTGGTAGATTTCCACGTATTAAAGATAGAGGGGAATAAAATTATGCAGTTTGGTCATGAGCGTGTAAAACTCCATGACTCCAACGTAAAGTTGGTAAGTTGCAATTTCAAAGTAAAGATCATGCAATGAGCTCAATTCTTTGGATGGGATTCTACCAAACCATTTTGAGTCTAGACATTAGGACAAATTGCTAAACTTCAATCCGAGGGCCATAGAGAAGGCATTCAAGGAGAATTCTGCAATGTTATCCATCCGATTTGCTTAAAATCGATGTCAGGATAATGAGCCAATGGTTTCGTGTGAATAAAGCACGCACTTAAGACAATCATGTAGATGCCTTTTAGAACCATGAAACACCTGAATAGTCTAGTCAATGGATGGGAAGAGCCACTTACCTCAACTTGATGCATTCAAGGAGTCTGAGTGGTTCAACGTAGACTTTAAGGTGTGCGAGCCTTAAAATTAGCTTCCCTGTGTCACATGTAGTGCACATAAAATCCAAATATTATTAGAATTTAGCATCATAATAATCATAAACTATTGGAATTGCTGATAGTTTCTGTTTCAACCCAATGTCTCGATGACCAAAGCGAGTATGTCAAGTTTGTCATGTACAAGACATTCTGGAAAACTATCGTACACAACATGTGCTACGGGTTGTGTCGTATGTATCGTACAATCCAGATGATACACATAGAATGTGCTTGCCATATCCGTTGCATATGGTAAAGAGAAGTTATTTCTCTTTGTTGTCATCATAAGTTTCGATATGGAAACTATTTTGACGGATACCTCCATAGTTTAGTAGGGTACGAGTTAAACCTGGGAAGCAATAAAGCATCCCGACGTTACTCGAGTACCCACAAGGATAGTAAATATGACTCAATTTGAGCCAACAAATACCTCATCGCATCTAGCGATTTTAAAATATCTCCTATCTCTCAACGAGAGTGGAAAACATTCCACTTCCCTGAGTATAGAGTTCGTGGTGTATATGTCCACAAGGCACATATCATCTTTCATCAGATTGACCCCTGTAGAAATCTATATATAGACATGAAGATTGTCAATATGAAAATCACTCAGATATATAGAATACATACAAATGTACTTGTACCAAAGTGTTGATACAATATATTGTGATATACAATATATGATGACAACAAAACTTATGTTATTGTTACAACATCATAAACAGACATTAATTATATTGACCACTCAGGAGATTGAAAGACTATTCATAGTCTCCAAACATGTCGGTTAAAGCATATTCAACCATCACATTCTCCGCGCCCATAGGGTCCCGTCACAGCTGGTGATGTCGGATTGAAGGTTGAAGTAAGATTCAAACCTTTGCCCTTGAGGTTCATTGTATCCCAGGAATTGTTGATACAGAATAAACAGATGCTGAGATCTGAATCTAATGCCTTATGATATATAAGATACCATTTTTCTGTTAGCGGTGTGATCCCAACTAGAGGTGAATCCAGGATTGCACACATTATCCCACGAGACACAAGAGTGATCATGATGTCCATGGCCCAGATAGGGCAGTTGTGGCCATTGAGGGTGAATGTCTCAAACTCTATAGCCATATGTTACCTCTATGGGTAAACCAGAGATAATTAATTTACAACCAGTAAACTAAAGACCATCATGGTTGATGTTGTAATGAACTTAGCAAAATCAATGGGTACTTCAAGAAATTATCTTAAAACCATTAGTGTGAATCTCAAATTGCTAAATATGACACCTTGAAGATAATCTCCAAAATGGAGTAGATCTCGTAACACTAGAGAGTATAATCTGATGAAATCAGTAGATACCCACTCCTAATGCCTTATGTCATGAATTAGTAAAATGTATGAGAGAGCACTTTGTAAGCAATCATAATGTCGAAACGACAAAATGTTGGCTTTAACATTACTCATTGATAATCTGCGTAGTCAGTGGATCCATATGACTACCTTGTGATCCCAAGTATCAATTTGAAGAAACCACTTTAAATTTTGCATCTGTATTTGCAAGAAATTGAAATCTCAATTGCAAATAGACATATTAATCTCAACATGTGTTAAACATGGAAATATATACATCATAGAAACATCCCGGAATACATCGTACTCAACAGAGAAAGAGTAATATGGAAGTACTGAGTTTATTCTGCAAGAGATTAAAAATCTCAATTGCAAATAGTGAAGATAAATAATTTGAACATGTCATGAACATGGAAATTATTTAGATCACAATCTCATTCTGGAGTACACATTACTCAATAGAGAGTACAGTATTTGAAGGCACAAATACTGAAAAGGGTCTAAAACAGATGAATGCTAGTAAATAGCACTGTTAACAGAACCAATTTGCGAAATCTTTAAAATTGAAGGCTGTGCAAATATTGGTCTGGACCATTGATTCAGCCTGGGGCCACCATGCGCGCTCGCGCTAGCCGTGCCTCCAGTGGATCGGTGGCGCCAAGGTCACCGTCGCATCGAGGGCATCGTGCGCGCATGTGCCGGACGGCGACGCTGACGTGGTCAGTAGAGGGCCATTGCCTCGGGCCCCGCCGATCTGCACGGATGCGAGTCGAGGGCCGCGTCGTTCGCTCGGAGCATCGCCGGCCTCGGTCTTCCATGCTGCATCGTGGTTGGAGGCAGTCCTCACGGTCGCCGAGGCGGCCATCTACGGCATGCGCAGTGGGACTGTGGGAGGGCCAAGCCGACGGCCATGTTCGCGCGACGCCAGTCGGGAGGACCAGTGCGCCGCGGCGCACCGTGCAATCGGATGCCCCCGCTCCGTCACCTCGGTCTGGGAGGACGAATTTGCGTCTCGCCGTGCGCTGGACGCTGAGCCGCGAGCCGCCGATGCGCGCGTTGCGCTGAGGCCGCCGCTTCCACGACCTGCTTACGGTAGCGCTCCATGCGATGGGTCGCCGTCCCGATCAGCAACAACCAAGACTAGTATACGCAATGGTTAGTTCATTCGTTCAAAACTGTTAATGTATAACTTTGTATAGATCTCGCGTATTCCGTTTGCATACGGTTGTACATATACGCGTATAGGGTTTATTTCTTGGTCTCCAAGACTTGTAACACCACTATAAATATATGAGTCGATCGCCCCTTGAGAGGCGTCTTTTCCTCAAACTATTTCACGTTTACATGGTATCAGACCTACATCCTAGAACCTAGCTTCCGCCGCCACCGAAACCCTAAGCCGCCGCCGCCATCCTCCATCCGCGCCGCCGCAGCTCCTCCTTCCCCCCAGGCCGCCGCCATGTCGACCTCCCCCTCCACTTCCCCTGCACTCGGGGTCTCCACCTCATCCACGCTCCAGACGCAGACCGCCGAGGCCATGACCTCATCCGTTGCATCGCCGGTGTCCCAGGCAGTCCATGTCGCCAGCGTCAAGACGCATGTCCCCGTCGCCCTCGACCTTCAGAAGTCCAACTATGCCAAGTGGCGTATGCTCATCACCGTCCTCCTCGGCAAGTACGACCTCACCGGCCACATCTCCGTCGTCACGCCGCCGGATGACCGTTCGGCGGACTGGCAGCGTCAGGACTTCGTCGTGCGCTCGTGGATCTACGGCTCCATCAGCGAGGACATCCTCGACACAATCATGGCTCAAGATCAGACCGCGTACGAGGCCTACGCGCTGATCCGGAACCTCTTCCTCGACAATCAGCTCACTCGCGCCGTCTACCTCGAGGCGGAGTTCCGGGCCCTCGTCCAAGGCGACCTCACCATCACCGCCTACTGCCATCGCCTGAAGGCGCTCTCCGACGCGCTCGCGGACGTGGGGCAACCCGTGACCGACCAAACCCTGGTCCTCACCTGCCTCCGGGGGCTCAACACCTGCTTCTCCGACATCACCACCCTCGTCACGATGCAGGTTCCGGCCCCCACCTTCCTGCAGACCCGCTCCATCCTCCTCCTCCGCGAGAATCAGCTCGCCAACGCCGCTCCGGGCGGCCCACTGCCATCCCAAGTCGCCCTCTACGACAACACCACCGGCTCCTCCAGCGGTGGCAATTCCGGTGGCAATGGCGGCCAAGGTGGCCGCTGGTCGAGGAAGAAGAAGAACGGAGGCGGGAGCGGCGCCAACTCCAACCATGCCAACCCTGCCGCCGCGCCCGGTCCGTGGATCTGCTTCAACCCCTACACTGGGCAGACACAGCAGATGCAGCCCACCTGGCGCCCATACGGCGCTCCGGCTGCTGCCACCGGGGGCGCCGGCCTCCTCGGGCCAGCCCCGCGGTCCACCGCCCCGGCACCACCATCCCGTCAGTCCACCTGGGTGCCCCCGGGCCAGGTCGCCTACACGACCCAGCTGGCTCCCCTGCATGGCCAGGCGTGGGGCACCAACCCGCCTCCACCCGCAGTGCCCTACCATCCTCCGGCTCCTGCATGGGACTGCTCCGCCCTCGTCGCCGCCCTCAACGCCACCACTGGGTCTTCTGCCGCTGGCCCCTCCACGCCGGGTGCCTGGGTGATGGACTCCGGCGCCACCTCGCACATGGTCTCCGGCCACGGTATACACCTCCGCATGTCCTGCCCATACACTTCCCCTCAAAACGGCAAGGCCGAACGAGCACTTCGCACGCTCAACGACATTACCCGCACCTTGCTGTTCCAAGCTTATATGCCCCCTGCGTACTGGGCCGAGGCCCTTGCCGTCGCAACCTTCTTACTAAACCGTCGCCCAAGCCAAGCCTTGAACTTCCGGATCCCGTATACCCTCCTCTACCAAAAACCCCCCTCCCTCTCCGACTTACGAGTCTTCGGGTGCCTATGCTACCCCAACCAGTCCGCCACAGCACCTCATAAACTCGCCCCTCGCTCCACCGCATGCGTATTTCTTGGGTACCCTGCATCGCATCGCGGTTATCGGTGCCTCGACTTAACGACACGCCACATCATCATCTCACGACATGTCGTTTTTGACGAACATACCTTCCCTTTCGCCACCACTCGCACCGCTCAGTCTCCGGACGATCTCGATTTTCTTCTCGACCTGGTCGCCACGCAGCCAGCTCCTACGGTCGTCACGGCTGCGTCACCATCCCCATCCCCCTCTCCACCACCACCCCCTCCGCCTTCTCGACGCTCTCGCGACAGCAACGCCTCCACCACCAACACTCACACCATGCTCACTCGCACCAAGCGTGGTATTTTTCAGCCCATTAATAAACTTAATCTATCAGCTGAACATTCCTCTCTCTCTCCTATTCCCAAAACATATCGCTCTGCTCTCCAGGATCCCCTTTGGCGTGCTGCCATGACTGAGGAGTACGATGCAATTCTTCAGAACCGCACTTGGACTCTTGTCCCTCGACCGGTTGGTGCTAACATTGTTTCAGGAAAGTGGATATTCAAGCACAAGTTTGGTGCTGACGGTGCTCTCGCTCGGTACAAGGCACGGTGGGTGGTCCGTGGATTCTCGCAGCAGCCGGGCATTGACTACGACGAGACCTTCAGTCCCGTCGTCAAGCCGGCCACGATCCGCGTCGTGCTCAGCATCGCCGTCTCACATGCTTGGCCGGTTCATCAGCTGGACGTCAAGAATGCCTTCCTCCATGGCGATCTTGACGAGGTGGTCCACTGTGAGCAGCCACCTGGCTTCGTCGACCCTACACGTCCTCACCATGTCTGCCTGCTCCACAAGTCACTCTATGGGCTCAAGCAGGCGCCCCGCGCCTGGTACCAGCGGTTCACTCATCACGCTCATCGACTGGGCTTTGTGGCTTCTCAGAGCGACGTGTCTCTGTTCGTGCTTCGGCACGGCTCTGAGATGGCCTACCTGCTCCTCTACGTGGACGACATCATCCTCACCGCATCCAGCGCCGCGCTTCTCCAGCACATCACCGACCGGCTTCATCAGGAGTTCTCCATGACCGATCTCGGGGACCTGACTTACTTCCTCGGGATCTCGGTCTCTCGGTCCTCTTCCGGCATGCTTCTCTTGCAGCGGCAGTATGCCATCGATCTCCTTCAGCGCGCTGGCATGATGGATTGCAACCCGTGTGTCACGCCTATTGACACCCGTTGCAAGCTCTCCGCCGACGAGGGTCCTCTTATTCCCAACGCCACGGAGTACCGGAGTTTTGCCGGGGCTCTTCAGTACCTGACGCTCACTCGCCCTGGCATTGCACATGCTGTTCAGCAAGCGTGCCTCTACATGCACGCTCCCAGGGAACCTCATCTCAACCTCGTTAAGCGGATTCTTCGCTATGTTCGTGGCACCCTCGACCTCGGTCTACAGCTTCACTCCACACCGGCCACCTCGCTCACCGCCTACTCTGACGCGGATTGGGCCGGATGCCCCGACACACGACGATCTACCTCTGGATACTGTGTCTACCTCGGTGATAACCTGGTGTCTTGGTCCTCCAAACGCCAGGCCACGGTGTCTCGCTCCAGTGCCGAGGCCGAGTATCGAGCCGTGGCCCATGTCGTGGCTGAGTGTTGCTGGCTTCGTCAACTACTCCTCGAGCTTCATCGTCCGCTATCATCCGCCACCGTTGTCTTCTGTGATAACGTCAGTGCTGTTTACATGGCCTGTAACCCGGTCCAGCATCGCCGCACGAAGCACATCAAGATTGACATCCACTTCGTCCGCGAGAAGGTGTCTCTCGGTCAGATCCGGGTTCTCCATGTGCCATCCTCACAGCAGTTTGCCGATATCATGACGAAGGGCCTACCGACTCAGCTCTTCTTGGACTTTCGGTACAGTTTATGCGTTCGACCGACGCACAAACTGCGGGGGGATGTTAACGTATAACTTTGTATAGATCTCGCGTATTCCGTTTGCATACGGTTGTACATATACGCGTATAGGGTTTATTTCTTGGTCTCCAAGACTTGTAACACCATTATAAATATATGAGTCGATCGCCCCTTGAGAGGCGTCTTTTCCTCAAACTATTTCACGTTTACAAAAACTAATACGTGGTCAAAACCAATCAATTCATGTATTAATTTAGTGAGTGGATACGCAAACCGGGATAATCATCGATCCATTTGACGGATCTGATTCCGCATCTCTGTGGAGATCGGCCGTGCTTGCCGCCATCGCCGATGAAAAATTTCTCCTGAATCCTGCTTGGAGTAGCAATCGGTGTCTCCATGCTCACATGCTCGATCCGGGCGAGTAGTACATGCATAAGATGAGTAGAAGATATATACATGATTAAATCTGTGATAATAATCACAAAAGACAACGAAGTTGATTCTTCCAAATCAATTTCTTGTACGGATGCATGCAAACTGATGCATTGTCTGTCTTTTTGGTGAATGGCCTGAGGCGCCGTTCCAAGTCTTGCCGTGAAGAGGGCAGTTACTAATCAATTGATCGTGGATGCCAACGCCCGTGTCCTGATCTGTGCGTCTTCCTTGTTCAAGGATTTCTTCCTGTTTCTGTCTGAGTAGGGATCGATCCATCTCGCTATCTCTTGGCGCCGCCGTGACTGATGTCGCCATCCGTGCCAAGACTTGATGCTGCAGTCCGCCGCGCCGGAGAGCGCCGGTACCGCTGGGAATCACGCGAGGCGTTGAGGAGGTTTGTGCATGCACGCCTCGTTGATGTGCCCGAGCGCCAGCCTAATCGCCGATAGAATTGCTCCGCCGGGAGGCATGGCTCCGCTGCAGAGTTCATCCTTTTCGCTCTTCTTTTCCAGCGAGCCATCGGCGACGTTCTGTGTTCGTGGCCTTCTCGCTCTGCCTTAAGAGTCTAGCATGGCTGATAACGTGTTAAGATATCGATCGACAGAGAACAATGAGAGAGTTGTAAAGTGAATCAATCTCTTATTGATGATGAACAGATACATATTTATAGTCCCCGAAGGATGAAGGGGGCGTCGGGGGCTCGGGGGCGATGCATGGCAGGATGAAGGGGGCGTCGGCCACTGGCGATTCTATGTTGGGTCAGCTGACCCCATGACTTTTAAGGAAAACAGCCAAAAAACACTGTAATTGTGGAGAAACTTTTTTAAAATGTTGACAATGACCCCACAGATTCTTGAGCCTGACTTCACCACTAGCTTGGGTGTCTCCCAACGAGCGAGTGCGACGGAGCGGACGTGAGAAGCGAGGGAGGAAGCGAGAGACATTTGATACCAAGTTAGACTGATGAACTCTGTCTATATTCCATAGATTGTACATGGGTGTTATATACACAGGAGATACACACACCCGAGTTCAGTTGCAACAGAAGAGGAGATGCACACACCTGAAGCGTGAGCCTGTGTCGGCTTTCCAACACGGAGAAGAAGGTCAGAAAGCGTCAGTTCGCCAGATCGGAGCTGCTCAAGATCATTATATATCTTCGTATTCTGACACTATGGAAACTTCATGAGACTGCAAGTTCAAAGTGTAGACGGAGAGCAGCGGAATGATTCATTGATGGGCATACATTTTTGTTAAGAAAACAAAATACAGACCTAACTTCTTTATACATGGAATTTTACTCCAAATGTGATGCATTCTGGCATCGTTGTATGCTACAAATGGATAGTAAGTTAGTAACTTGTCAAAATTCACACGTTCTAAAGTTTGCAAATGGATAGCACAAGTCGCTGAAATCCACACGGTGTAATGCCGCGCGTTTCTAGCAACTATCAGAACTTGTTGTCAGAACACACCACACATTACTGTTTTTTTTTCTCACCAAACATTTTCTACAGCAAATGCACCAGATTGAAGTACTATGATAAAACTTTGCAGAACAAAAGTGATAAAGCACTGCATTGATATTAAACATTTCAAGACGCAACCAGCCGTCTGTTGCAGACTCAGTACAGGACAACAAGAACACATGACAGAAAATACAGAAGTACTGCAATGGACTCATCATATATAACGCCGAACAAAATATAAGGATACTAAATTGAATCGTCCGAATCAGTATCCCCCTCCTGAGAGGCTCGGAGAATAAGGTCCTCAAGCGACAGTTCACCAGACCAGAGCTGCTCAAGAAGACGATCCTCGTACTCCAATACCTTCGACACTTGACCAGACTGACCGTTGAAAGTGTAGATGGAGAGCAGCAGAGTGATGGTTAAAGGATGCGCAGTCAAAGGATTACACAGGAAGGTTGGCAGGTTTGCAGAAGGTGCGGCTCCAATGGGACATTGCTCTCCTTCTCCATCCTTGAGGTGATATATGCCAGTGGACGGCGAGGCCAGACGTTCCGTGAAGTATATGCAGTTGCCTTGGATAGTTGGATGGACGGAAACTTTAGCTTATCGGCGTCGAGAGAGAGGCACCTATGGCAGCCGCCGATAAAGATGGCACGATTGCCGATGCTATTCACGCGCTCGAGCGTAGTTCCGTCCTTGTCCAACATGAAAACCTCCACGCGATTCCCGAGCTTGAAGACGACCAACGTTTCTCCGGCGGATTCCACCGTGAAACAGCGTTTCCAGAGAGCGAGGTTGATACCGTCGTGAGGCAAGTCCGCAACGACCGGCGTCATCAGATCAGCGATCTTGGCGCCCACCGCAGCTGGAAGCGGCGGCAGCACTCCCTCGTGGCCGTCGGTGGCGACGCAGCCCTGGACAGCCTTCCTCACCAGAGGGTACCCGTACTTTTTCTTGTACCTGACGAATTCTTCGCTGCCAGGGTTGGCCCTGTACAGCTTCCGAGAGTCATGGCAGTAGAGAACGAGGTAGGGCGGCGAGGAGCCGGAGACGGCGGCCGCCATCACGTGGGGAAGCAAGCGCGCCTTGAACCGGACCATGTGACCAGTGAACGGGTTGAGGACGCACGAGGCGTGAGGTGCGGCCTTGCCGGCCAGCACGAGAAGGCCGTCGACGGTGACGGAGACGACGTAGTAGTTGCGGAGCATCGGGATGCTCCTGCAGTGGTAGCGACCGGTCTCGGTGTTCACCAGGAGATGAGCGTCCTGGCCGTGGGTCGGGTAGTCCAGCATGACCCAGTTGTGCGGGCGGAAGCGGTGGTCCATGGTGTTGGTTGGGTCGGCGGTGGCGGCGCGCCAGTTGTGGCAGACGGCGCGGAGGGCCATGTAGCAGTCGAGGTCGGCGGTGTTCAGCAAGCAGCTGGCGATGCGGTCGATGAGCTCCGGCAGAAGGGAGGACCAGTCCATGGCGGCGGGAGAGTGGGGGTTGTGCGTGGCTGACGGCTGACAAGGTTTCACCGCCCATACTGGCTGGTGCTTTTATACACGACGGTCCTAGCGCAACGTCTCGGCTTCCCCGCCGGCCGGCGAGTTCCCAAGCCAGGCCGGCAACTCGAAGGGGCGGCTAAATTACTGCACAGGAGGACTTGCGTTTGGCACGGAGGGTCACACCCACGCACGAGAATCAAGGCGCCACATCAATGCACGAGAACTAAAGAGTCATCCTCGCCTCCCTCGGCTTGTTCTCTTTCCACATTGCAACGATAGGCCGGCCGGCCGCCGGCGGTGAGACTAGTCCGGTACGTCTGCCACTCTGCCTTGGCGCCACCGGAATGGCATGCATGCAACCAGGCTGGTTCCAGGCTTCCAGCGTGTTTCATCACACGCTTAGATATCAAGGTGCAATAAATCACTGCATGCATGCGAAGATAAAAATAAAACTCATCAATGTAGGTGAAACTTTGTACGTAGTAGTTATTTATTGGTCACACATGCATGCATTGCAATTAATGCATTGGTAAACACAATTATTTGACGAAAACGAGCGAATTAATTGAGTGCTTTTGTAAACTACCAAAATTATTCCATCACTTAGGCTAGCCATAGTGGGAGTAACTTAGGTAGTAACATAACACATCCCAAGAAACAATTGCTTATGTGGCATGGAGTTAATGAGGAAAGAGATGCTTGTGGTAACATAATATGTTACTGTAACATAACACACCCCGAGGCAAAATGAGTCTATATCTCAATTAATGAAGGCTTGCATGTTACCACCCATATGTTACTACCCACTATGAAGGTAGTAACATAGACTAATAACATATGCATATTACTAGTCTAAATTACTCCCCACTATGTTATCATTTACCTTGGTTGGTGAAATTTTGGAGTAAAGCCATATAAACCGGAAAGGGAGTATATGGTAGTACTTCCTCCGTCTAGGTGAATAAGTCATTCGCGTAGTTCTAGGCCATTTATTTGAGAATTAAATATATGTTATATGTCATAAAAAGTATATCACTAGATCTCTACATGGATGTAGTTTCTAAATATATATTTTTTGTCACATATAATACATATTTAGATAGTTAAATCATCGACCTAGAACTACGCGAATGACTTATTCACCGAGACGGAGGGAGTACGACTTTTTGGCAGCTTTTTGTCCAAAACTTCTCAATAATTTCAGTGACATTTTAAATTATTGCACTCACTGACTATAAACGGTTGTCCAACATGAAATGTATTTGACCTATGCCAAAAAAGAGGTTAAGCGACTTCATTCTTTTTCCTCTTTGCAGGACAGCAGCAAAACCACATTCTTTCTTCTTTCATTTCCTTCCAAGAGGTGTTTTTTGGGTGATATATAGTAACCATTTTTTAGTGTCCACGTATTTGTTTTCTTATCAGCTAGCAAACATGGTTCTTCAGACAAATGGTCCTAAATAGCTTATTTCTGATCCAGGTTGACATTTTCCTCTCCCCTCGTCTTCCTCCCGCGTCGTCCCCGCGGGCGACCGGGGGGAAACCCTAGAGCGTCACCGGCCGGTCCCCCTCCCTCGTCTTCCTCCCTCGCCGCCGCCCTTTCGCACCGGCGGGCGAAGCCCGTTTGGTGCTGGCGGCGGCGGGGCCTCGTTTCTCCCGGCTCAGGCGGCGGCGGCGCGGGGCGCCCTGCTCGGTCAGTGGCGCTGCTCTCTCGGGGGGCGCGGCGGCGTGGCTGCTTGGTCCAGCGGCGGGGCTGCTGGTCCGGGGTGGCGGCGTGGAGGGCCCCGTGGTGGTGGGCGCTCCCGTGGCGGCGGCGGATCTGGCGCGGCGGTGGCGGTGCTGGTGGTTGCGGGCGGGCCGGTCCCCGGCCAGATCCGGCTGGATTTGTTGCCTGGGACCCGGCTGGTGGCGCAGGGCGGAGGCCGGGGCTCGTCCTGGTCGCGGATTCAGGAGGGGACGGCGGCGGTTGCCGGCTTGCTCCTTGGATCTGGCTCAGGGCCGTCGGCGGGTGGCTCTAAGCAGTCCCTCGGGGTCCCGGCGTGGATGTGGGCTGCCACGGCGTGGTGGTGGCCCATGGCGGTGGTCTGGGTCATTTCACGGCGGCGGTCGGACTTCTTCGGCGTCTGCCTGTCGGTGAACGCCCTTTTTGACCTTCGATTCCTCTCTCCGTCGTTCAGGCGCTACCTTCATCAGAGGGTTGGCCCTCTCCCAGCGACGCCCATCACTCGTCTCGCGCCCGGCAGCAGGACCGGACTTGTCTCGCACCCGGCAGCAGGACCGAGCCCGTCTCGCGCCCGGCAGCAGGATCTGACTCGTCTCACGCCCGGCTGCAGGACCGAGCTCGTCTCGCGCCCGGCAGCAGGACGGGTCGATGGTGGCCAGGTATGGCCGGACTTCGGGTCTCGACGCTGGGGACGGCTCAGGAGCGCGAAAGGCGGTTCCTTTCCATTCGTCTCTTCGGTTGGGGTAGTGGTGGATGGCGGGTGAGGTGGCGTCAAGGTCATGGATGCTGGGGCGGCGGCCCTGGTGGTGGTGTCGCGGTGCTCCTTGGCAAAACCCATGACTTGGTGCTGCCTGGTGGCCATAGCCGTGTGGGTGGCGTGGTAGCCAGGGTGCGGCGTTCGGTGGCGGTGAATATTGGTCGGGGTGAAAACCTGTTCTATCTTCGGACTGACCGGCGACGGCGAAGCTCGTTCCCTTCTTGAAGGCGTCGCCGCGACTCTCGCTGCTCGTCGTGTTGCTCCGGAGGAAACTCTGATCCTTGGGTCGGGCGGTGGCGGCGCTTCGGTGTCGTAACCTTCCTGTTGGCACCGCCTTGGAGCCCATGGAGCGTCGTATGTAGCTTCCTCTCTTCGCGGTGGCGTGTTCACGGTTGAGGCCCCCGGTGGCTCTTGTAGTGCTAGGGGTGGTGTTGCTGCGCTCAGCGCCTATGTATCCTGCCTTGGGTGTGTGCGTGTGTTGGTGGCGTGTGTTGTACTGGGTTGTTGGTGATCTGTGCTTTATATATAAAGTGGGGCGAAAGCTTTTTTCGGTAAATAGCTTATTTCTTAATGAGCCACTCCAACAAGATCATTGGCCTCCATAGTCTGGAAATACTAGGATGAACATGTTCAAGATCCTAGTTCAAAACATGTAAGGATGATCTACCTATCATTGTTCTCCCCTTTATTATGCCACTATGCCAACAAGAGGAGGGTGTGAAGATGGCCTCGACTATTGCGTCGAGCTTACCCAGCTATCGCTGTTGCAGGGCTCTTGGTAGTTGTACCATCATTGATGGAGGTGTGTGAGGGGGTTTCAAGCGGAGGAGGAGGGTTCCCGTAGTAGAGGGGCAATGGGAGTGAGCCGAAGTCAACATGTACAACGAGGGGCGGTTGTGAGGAAAATATCTTAGCCAAGACAAAAGATTGCTCTTTCGGGAGGAAAATATGAGAGCCTAGCCAGTTTGAGTGTGCCTCTCAAAATATATAAAGGGAGACAGTGTTAACTGCTAAAAAGGCCCCCTACAAAAAACAAACAAATAAACTACTCAAAAAACAGTTTTTTTTTGTAGATACCTTTAGTGGAAGGCTAGAGATGCTCATAGATGGCACCCTCTCAATATGCATGATTTTTGTTTTGAGGATGGATTAGAGATGCTATTAGAAAATCTCAAATAGCTTCTAGTTTGCAGATGTATCTATTGCAACAACCATGGGTGCATTCTACACATAAGTTGACACCATTGGTAGTGGCCCAACAAGGGGGGGGGGGGGGGGGGGGGGGGGGGTTGGTTACAGAAATAACATATTAGGGGTCAAATATGAGCATAGGAATCCAGATATCTCTAATCTAGTTTTGTAGTATTAAGTTCTTTTGAGCTTGGTGCTATTGAGCTACAGTATCAAGTCTCAAGTAAATGGAACATGTTTTCTCTTCATTGCCATCTGTTCTCTTCTTTTGGCCCGCTACAATATCAAAGCCTGTGCCATAAGTTTCAACAAGCCTGAGTGGAATGAAGGGGGGAAATGTTGGAAATATGCCCTAGAGGCAATAATAATGAAGGGGGGAAATGTCTATTATTCATGCTATAATTGTATTGATCAGAAACCGTAATACATGTGTGAATACATAGACCACAACAAGTCCCTAGTGAGCCTCTAGTTGACTAGCTCGTTGATCAACAGATGGTCATGGTTTCCTGACCATGGACATTGGATGTCATTGATAACGGGATCACATCATTGGGAGAATGACGTGATGGACAAGACCCAATCCTAAGCATAACACCAGATCATGTAGTTCATTTTGCTAGAGCTTTTCTAATGTCAAGTATCATTTCCTTAGACCATGAGATTGTGTAACTCCCGGATACCGTAGGAGTGCTTTGGGTGTACTAAACGTCACAACGTAGCTGGGTGACTATAAAGGTGCACTACAGGTATCTCCGAAAGTGTCTGTTGGGTTGGCATGGATCGAGACTGGGATTTGTCACTCCGTATGACGGAGAGGTATCTCTGGGCCCACTCGGTAATGCATCATCATAATGAGCTCAATGTGACTAAGTAGTTGGTCACGGGATCATGCATTACGGAACGAGTAAAGTGACTTGCCGGTAACGAGATTGAGCGAGGTATTGGGATACCGACGATCGAATCTCGGGCAAGTAACGTACCGATTGACAAAGGGAATTGTATACGGGATTGCTTGAATCCTTGACATCGTGGTTCATTCGATGAGATCATCGTGGAACATGTGGGAGACAACATGGGTATCCAGATCCCGCTGTTGGTTATTGGCCGGAGAGCTATCTCGGTCATGTCTGCGTGATTCCCGAACCCGTAGGGTCTACACACTTAAGGTTCGATGACGCTAGGGTTATAAGGAAGATTTGTATGTGATTACCGAATGTTGTTCGGAGTCCCGGATGAGATCCCGGACGTCACGAGGAGTTCCGAAATGGTCCAGAGGTGAAGATTTATATATGGGAAGTTGTCATACGGTCACCGAAAATATTCGGGGGCATACCGGTATTGTACCGGGGCCATCGGAGGGGTTCCGGGGGTCCACCGGGAGGGGCCACCTGTCCCGGAGGGCCTTATGGGCTGTAGGTGGAAGGAAACCAGCTCCAAGTGGGCTGGGGCGCCACCCCCCTAGGGCCCATGCGCCTAGGGTTGGGGGGGGGGCTAGAGGGGGCGCCCCCTTGGCTTGGGGGGCAAGCCCCCTCCCCCTTGGCCGCCGCCCCCCTCTAGATTCCATCTAGAGGGGCCGACCCCCTTCCCCCTTCTCCCTATAAATAGAGGGGTGGAGGGAGGGGTGCAACACCACATTGAAGGTGCAGCCCCTTCCCTCCCCAACACCTCTCCTCCTCCGCAAGAGCTTGGGGAAGCCCTGCCGGAGAACTGCCACTCCATCCCCACCACGTCGTCGTGCTGCTGCTGGAGCCCTCTTCCTCAACCTCTCCCTCCTCCTTGCTGGATCAAGGCACAGGAGACGTCACCGGGCTGCACGTGTGTTGAACGCGGAGGTGCCGTTGTTTGGCGCTTAGATCGGAGTCCACCGCGATCTGAATCGCTTTCGAGTACGACTCCTTCATCCACGTTCTTGCAACGCTTCCGTCTCATGATCTTCAAGGGTATGAAGATGCACTCCCCTCTCTCTCGTTGCTAGTTACTCCATAGATTGATCTTGGTGATGCGTAGAAATTTTTTAATTTCTGCAACGATTCCCAACAGAAAACTGTCAGAAGCACATGCATGGTGAAGTCAACTGAACTTACCAGAAAATCAATGCCAACAATTCAACTTGTACTCTAGAAGTTTCTATTAATATTCTTAGCTACTCATATACTAGAAAGTAGTATTAAGAGATTTATTTGATCATGCTATTTAAAGATCTCTACCATGCTTTTAAGGATACTAAGATCTCCTTACCTTTGTTACCGTTGTAGCTAGAAACATCCATATACATCTTAGCCATACAACCCATGGAGATGTTAGTTTGGAGATGTTAGTTTGTTTCTTAGCTACCAAAATAACTAGATCGGCAATGCGCCTTGGCGCAAGGGTGCCGGTCCAACCGATATGATCAAGCAGTGAAATATCAAACTGACATGATGCAGTAGTAGGAAGGCAAGTTTTGCACGTGCAACAGAACAACTTGAACGACTTAATCAAAGAAGTGCTACTTGCCGAACCCCAACTCCCACATGTGCGTGTCTATCATGCTAGAAATATATCAAGGAATTAATCAAAAAAAGTTCAATGATCAAATATCTGATATAACCCTTTTTCAATCAACATCTGATATTACTCAATGTATCTCAGGATGGAAATATATCTGATATTACTCATAGAGGTGATGGTAGATACTAACAACAGTAAACACTCCGCAAAATATCTAAAAAATGGTCCTATCTAAGCAAGGTTCGGTGTGGTAGATATCAAAATCGGGCCATAGTATTAGTCCCAGATAACTGATGTACACCGTTTTTCACACTGCATAATAGTAAACTACATGGTTGAATATTAGATATATAACTTTGTCCATTTGATTTGGTTGCATGTTGCAACACATGTTGCCTTGCCGGTGTCAACGCCGATGCTCGACTGCTCTTGGAGGCGTCAACGGTGGTGTCAAGGCTGAGGGTGAGGAAGAAGGGCTGGTCGCCGGCTCCATTTTGCATCTGCAGAACCCAAGAACTAAAGATCAACCAAATGATGTGATGTGAAGGCTATACGTGGTTGAATGAGTTTGCATCAGGAAACATGTCAGCTCAAATGAGAACTTCCACAAGAAAAATGCTCTCAGTGATAGCGTTTGTTTATCACTGCAGATAAAACTGGTTATGTAGTGCGGTCCTCTGTTTATGTACATGCCATGCCAGACTACTATGCATGAAATTTATACTGAGACATGGTTGCTAATCTTTCTAGTTTATATATTTTACTTTGACACTGTTTTTTCTTTCTTTCACTGAAACGTGCAACTAAAAATACCAAACCAGGGTTTACAATCAAAAACAAGATTGCATTATGATACTTGAGCAGAAACCAATACAATTACTCAGGTGTTGGTGCGGTAGTGTTTTATGCACGAGACCATCTATAGAAGCTAACGAAATTATGCAATACAAAGCGTGTGGAGGCACATGCATAGTTCCCATCAGGTCTCTTCTATATGTTGAGATGTTGAAAAACATATAGGTGCATGAAAACTGTTTCACACAACTGAAATGCCAATGGATGACTGATTGAGTCTAGGCATGAAATAAGAGCTGAGTACCCTCAAGAATTGAATGATAAAGTAATTAGCATGGCATAGAAACAATTTACAGGACATGATGGTTTCTGCAGCTCATAGGCATATATAACCGCAAATAAAGCTAAATCGCCCTCGGTATTACCTCAGGGGGCTTCACACTGATCCTGGCACATACATATAAATTTCTCTCATGTCCACAACCTCGTTAGGCAATTTCACGTTAGCATGGTTTCCCTATGAAAAAACACACGCAGAGAACACATTCAGTAACCAACAAGCATCTTATAATCCTGGAGAACAGCATCAAAAGATATAGGTTGTCAACATTACAAAGACATAATTTATCCTACTCAAATCACAGGCAACTAAGGAAGGCCCTTAAATGTCCTACAGAGACACCAATGTAGAGAAACAACAATCACAACTTGCATAAGCAGCGTATGAGTCGCAAAAGACTGGAGAACAAAATAGGCATTCACCTTTTCATCAGTGACGACCATATGTATACTCTTGATAGGGCCATCATCAAAGCCACCTTGCTGGTACCATAACCTAGAGATGCGCAAGTTAATTCGCTGGTTACAAACGGCCGAGGAGATACCAGTTAGGTCGACAAAAGGTGGCACCGGTGGGGGGTAACCTACGATAAGAAAGCAGGAAAGTAAGCAACAAAAAAAGCAAAAAAACAATCGTAGACGAGAGGCAGGGGCGGGTACCTCTTGATCAATCTCCAGATCCATCGCTCTTGTCGATAGACTCCGTCGGCAAAGGGAAACAGAGACCGGTGTCTGTAATCTTGCAAGCCCAACACACTGCTTACTGTAGTTTGCCGTGTGTCATCAAATACATTATATATGCATCTGAAGTTAGTAGATATCCTCATATAGGTGATACAACATAAAGAGCGATGGTCGTGTCCGGTCACCGGCAACCATGGAGACCCCCACGGACGTCTCTCTGCGGGTCAGCAACGGGACCGACAACATTCGCTATCGTCCTTCTCAATGATGTAGGTGAGAGCAACATATCAGTCACTTGATACTTGAGCAGTAAACTGGTGATATAAATCATGCCCACCCAAAGGGAGTTACAGTAATCTTACAGGACCAGTGAGTTTAGTATAGATAACAAACGGTAGAGATATATCAAAAGCAAAGAAATTGAGTATATTAAAGCAATATGGATAATTATTTTGCAGGTTGATGACAAAATTTATTCCAAACGGCAGATAGGAAAAACAGGTTCGCATCAAGTTCAATACAAAGCATAAAGATTCAAGATACCAAAAGCTTGAGTGTGTGGGACGGTAAACAACCAGTTACAATGCCAGAAAGAGCTGAAATTAACTCTACTACTATGCTCCAGAGACATCAAATTTTCAATCTGACATAGCTATCGCGGAGTTTACATGAGCAACTATCACACAGCTACAGGGAATCTTACCTTAAATGTTTTGCACAATGACATCTAGCTGGGATAATCTCAAAATATCTTAGAACACCAATGCTATTTCCCTTAGTTCACCCGTCCCTGCAACATCCATGGAAAAACACAAATTTGTCGTTAGCTCATATAGCATGCAACTTGCTCTCGCACTGAGACCGGAATAAGATTTTGTCAGCAAATATTATGAAGTAACAAAAGAAAACACAAAATCCAATCATGTTAATAGAGCACCAACAGAATCTCTAATATCATTTAGAGACTAAAAGGAATAATAATAATGACATATGAAATCAGTGTTTTAACTTTACATGATTGATAAAGAAAATGCCACAGTGGGCCATGAGAAGCAGAGTCCACCTGACTTGTTCATGAAGAGTAAAAAGATCACGTAGATCTTCCGCTGAAAGAGAACCTCCCTGTAAAAATGAAAACAGAGCCATGAGAAATCAATGTACTTGGCCGTTTGAAGGATCAAAAAAGGAAAAGATCACTTTATGTACTTGATCCTGCATTTAGTCGTTCACTTGTTCCTGATGAATAACTTTCTGGAGGCATTCTTTTGCCATTTGACGCTGATATACCTATAGATGAATGTGGCATATCATATTGTCAGTGGAAGAAAGTAACCAGCAACTCAGTACTTCTTCGCTAGATAATGTAAAAAAGTGAAAAGACATGGAAAATACAAGATCAGCCTGACGACCGCAAGCCATGTGGGCTCAAACAATGGAAATAAATAAGGTTGGAGCACCATGGACCGGGCAAATCATAAGCCCGTCCTTGAAATTCTTCTAAAAATAGCAGCAGCCACCAGTATGTTGCAAGCCAAGATAGTTTTTCTACCCACGCTAGCCCTATCTACACAGCCCTGTCCAACCACATCAGCTATCCCTTGCACATTCTCATCAGCAGACAAACCAGCCTGTAAAAGGTACTCCCTTTGTAAAGTATTATAAGAGCGTTTAGATCACTACTTTAGTGATCTAAACTCTTATAATACTTTACAGATGGAGTATTAAGCAAAGAGAACATTTTCCCCTCCAAATACTAAAATACATAGGCACCAAACAAAACAAATAAGCAAACATATTCTCAATTTTCACACATAAAAAATAGCTAGAGAAGACTGGTATATACTCATTAGCTAGACCTGTATTAGATCCTACACTGATTTTTAGCTAGACCTGGTACACTGATGGTATTATATACCAGTGTAGGATCTAATACCATACCTACATATATACCAGTGTAAGATCTAATACCATGGTACACTGAGCTAGACACTGGTATATATTCAGCTGGACCTCATGTGTAGTGATGCAACTATTGTCAAGAACACCGTCAGTGCAACACCTATCATCATGCAATCAATGGGCTCACCAATTTGCTAATGTTGCGGTAATTACCTGTTACATTGATGGTCTGAGGTCTAGGCCCCTGGACCAGAGTCCTTTATACACCTGATTTCTCAGAATCATTCTTGTCACTATTCAATAGTATGAACCTGGCATAAATAGTCTATGAGATACAACATAGAAGTGACTTCGTTAGTTGGCAGGTAATACGAAGGTAATATGAACTTGGCTCCTTCCATAGCGAAACTGTTACTAAAGCATTAGCAAGAGCAGACTGTCACAGAAAAAAGAGAGGACAAAAGATCATATTCTGTTATGAGCCTACACACAATTGTCACCGCCGCTAGACAATTTATGATGAACGTGAGAACTTGCACAAGAAAAATGCTCTCATTGATAGGGTTTGTTTATCACTACAGATAAAACTGATTATGTACTGTGGTCCTCTAATTATATACATGCCATGCCAGACAACTATGCATGAAATTTCTATTGAGATAGGGCTGCTAATCTTTTTAGTTTATATATTCAATTGACTTTCTAAATTAATTACACCAATTCACATAGACACATGGTCACTGAATTTGACAATCACTCAAGTTTACAGTATATGGCTCTTGCGAGTGCACTATTTTCTTATCCTTTTTTCTTGATCAGTTCGCCACAAAATGATAGATTTGTCCAGTTGTTCTAACTATCACAAAATTTATCTTTGAATAGGTGAAGAAAATAAATACTTATTGAACAACATTATATGACAATGATGCATCTCATAATACCATGATATGTTAGGAGACTCCTTCTCATATTCAGTAAATTTTGGAGAAAGAATAATTAGAGAACCAAAATTAGGGAAATACACACAAAAAGAAGGCATCTCGACAAACATACATGATGTTCTTCCCCTCCTATATCCTATGATTTAAGCCTACGCATCTCGAAATAGCCAGAGGATCACTGCAGTGCTCTTTTTATCAACACCTAAATTTTTTGCAAGTATGACCGTTGATTTAGAACTTCAACTGGATCAAGCAACAACGCGACAATGGTTCTGAAAATTTTAGGCATTGAAGTATGTTCATCCAAAATTTAATGCTAATCCACCATCCAACAACTACGTCACAAACGCAAAACAAATGACCTATAGCATGCCTCAAATTACCTTTATATTGGGATCCAACACACACCAAATACATACAGAGAAAGGGGAGATGAGCGATAGAGGTGGAGAGCACCTTCAATGGAGTTGGCTGCAGAGGAGAGGAACATCAGCAGCAACACACAACCTACACCGTGGAAGTTGATGAACTTCCCCGTGAAGCAGCAGCACCCTTCAACAGACCAGATATAGCAGTATATAAGCAATGGGCAGTAGCAGATTCACAAAACATCGATCATATATTTATACAGAACATAAAGATGCACCTTTCTGAAAAGAGATAGAAGTATACCTACAACGCGGTCCTGGTGAACCTCAAAGATAAAAATTCGCTAACCAATTAGCGTTGCAAGCTCATGATCTGCAATCTCTTCGGAAGCTGCATAATTAACACGACTGTGTGAACCATGTAAAAGCAAAGGAGGAGATGAACATCATGTTGATATTTTTATCCAACATATAAACAAACACCCCTCTTACTTGGAACCTAGCTAGCCCACTAATTCCAAACAAGCCAGCCTTTCATGCACAATGGAACAAACTTCCAGCATTCCATGCACAAAGAAACGACAATTGCAGGTCCTACCAGGATCTAGGCAAGGAACAAAAGGCATAGAGGCACATTCCACTAAAACAAACGAAGAGAATAATACTCTTGTATTTACCAGAAAAAAGACAAGAAACAAAAGGTAAAGTATTTTTAATGCACATGAAGCCAAAAGAAATTGTCTCAGCAGACAGAAAATAGTAAACATTTAAACTAAAGCAAGCATCCAATAGTTTATCAACAAATAACCGACACATCCCATTGTTAGAATGTAGTAGAAATAGTAAACATCAGCAAAAAAAGAATAACAGGGAAAGAAAAAATGTAGCAGAAATATTTAGTATGTGTTTGTGAGTTTGTCTTTTCCTAGCTGGAACATCGTTAGAATCACTGTTTCAAAATAAGTCGAAAATGCTCAAAAGAATAATTGTCACCTGGCTTATGTTTGTGGGTTTGCCTTCTCCTAGCTGGAACATCATTAGAGTTATAAAACCCTCACATCCCTACAGAATGTCGAAAAAGAAACAATTGGGCTATTAGATAGAAGTTAAATTTCATAGGACCAACATATGAAAGAAAGCACTAAGAGGCAATCATATAATTAAATTATGATAACTGGACAGTTTTCTAATACAAATAAATAATTAACTTCAACCTTGCACTGATCATATATCTTTTGAACCATAGGTAAGGGTCAAAATGAAACCAATCTGTGCAGATGAGACAGAGCAGTAGAAAATTAACTCTACCCCTAAACTCTCTCTCTATATATATTGAACTCTAAATATAATGAGATGAGCATATACATAGTCAAACTGCATAAGTAATAATGCAGTGAGATGTTGTCCTTTTAGCAAGGAAAATATTGTCCTTATTAGGGGCATGGCAATTGAATTTAGCGAATACTTGTAGTTCCTAGTGCATGAAAAAAACAGATCCCTACTTCAAGATAATCATCTTACATGTATTTTTTACGTAGACAACTTCTTTGGCTTCTCACATTAGATATTTAACTTGAAAAGGAATTTTGAATCATGTAGCATGTCTATCAAACAATTGTCAATTTCGTAAAACTTGATACACAGTTCTGCATATAGCAACAATGGAGTTATTAAACTGAAAACCAAGGCTGAATATAATGGATAGATTCAGCAATACCAAGTTCTGATGTGTTTGTCTCGCGTGAAAAGTGAATCCATCAGCAGCAGACTCGCAACGAACATACACGAGCAACAGTAACAAAATCCAGTGCATTATCAACTACATAAGGTAAAGAAATTAACAACAATCTGCAAGTAGTAGCAGCCTTATTTGTATTACTTTGTGTTGTATAAGCAGCAATAATCTCTCTACAGCAACAGCATAATACTACCACTAATCTCTAAGTAGAAGTGTTGTCCCCTTCTTCTTCATCCACGCAACAATACAAATCAGATCAGAGCAACAACAACATACAAATCACATCAACAACATACAAATCCCCTCCCAGTTGTAGCCTCTCGTGGCATGGCAGTGGCGCACAAATAAATGGACAACATGGCAGTGGCGCACAAATAAAACATGCAGGGGTGGGAGGGGAGGACGGTGGAGCTCACCATGGTCGGGATATCGCGAGGAGTAGGTACCGGCGGCGGGGTAGAAGGGACTGGTACTCACCAGGAACACCGACTGAGGAGCACCAAAGGGGGTGGAGAAGAGGAGGCCCAGCCCGATGCGCCCTGCAAGGCTGCACCCGGTGGCTAGCGGGAAGCCGAACCGCTCATTGGGGCGAGGGAGGAGATGGAGAGGAGTCGCCGGAGTCCATCGGAGCCACTCCGGCGACGAAGGTGATGCCCAGCCTGAAACCCTAACCACGGCTGAGGGCTGCGAGCGAGTGCGGGAGGCCGTGTGTCGCGGATCTGGCCGGATGGGAGGAAGAGGCGGAGCACCTCCCGTGTGGGCGCGAGGACAACGATGGTGATCCGGTGAACTGGGCGAAGGAGACGACGCTGGCGCGGGGAGCAGGGTTAGGGAATGGGAGGAGGCGACATGGGAGGAGCTGGGCGCTGGGGAGGCGCGAGTGCGGGAGGGAGGAGGCGGGATGGCCTGGGCGAGCGGCGGTGGCGGCGGCGGCCAGCGAGCATGGGCCTAGGGTTTGGATAGGGGGAGGGGGAGAGGGGAGGCGGGGGAAGAGGGGCGACGGCTAGGTCAGCGGCCGGCTCGGAGGAATCGACCCCCCAAGGGGCTCCCCACTGGCCACGGGAGAGAAGGTCAGGGCCCGCGGGGATGGGGATGGGGAGGGGGTGGGGGCGCGGTGGCGGTGGTGGTGGATGACGGTGACGATGATGGGGAAGTGGACGGCGGGTGTCCGGCGGGCGAAGGAGATGGCGGCGGCGTGGGGGGCTGCTAGGGTTAGGGTTCGGGGGAGGAGGCGCAGAGGAGGAGGGGGAGGGACAAGCGAGTGCGGGAGGAGGCGACGGCTAGGTCTACGTCACAGGAGCGGCCGACCCTTTTATACCCCCACCACGCGAAATGACCAAAATGCCCTGGTGGGGGCATGGTATTTACATTCTGTTGCCATTACTATTCATTCCAGCAGTGTCAATCCCAGATCCAACGGCCCAGGCTTCTCCAGATCTCGATCGGACGGACGAAAACGCATCCAACGGTCCAGAATCGCGATCGCTGAGGAGGCTTATACATCCATCCTTCTCTTATTTCTGGATATAAAGTGTTAAGCACAATTGATTACATAGATGGTCCAGATTTGATGAGATTTGTGTAGATTTGAAAGTGCATCTTCGGTCCCTATTAAGTTTGGGCAATTAATGGCTTATGATTTATTTTGGCATTTAGTCCTTATTGATGGGTGAAAATGTCATTGGTGACCCTTACCTTTTGTTGATAACTGGTGGTTAGCCCCTTGAGCTCCTGTTGTGCAATTTGTGCTTTTAGTTTATCCAAGATTCACATTTAGTTTAAGAACTATCAGGGAACAAGCAAAATAACTAGGGTTGAACTCCACATCAAGATCACCAGTCATATTCCTAAGTTTTCCACTCCCTCCACTTCATTCATCCACTTTCTCACTTCCCTGGTACTTTTGAGTATTCTCAACCCGGTACTATGAGCCAATGAGGAATGAGAGTTTTTGCTTAGCAAACTAGTTCCCCGGTTCACTTCAAAACTGCCCAGAACTTTTCTTCGTCGTTGTCGTGCTATGTTTCCACTGAGACCATCTCTGTTAGCTCCAATACATCCAAGCCCTCTCCATTTGCTTCGGCTCTCTATCATATTATAGGTCCGATACTCCCGACAAAATCCTATTTGGTACCTTCAAGCTCACGCATATTCCCCCTGAGACATGCTTTGTTGACCCCGAAACTTTCCATGAGTCAGAAATAAACTACATATATGTCTGGTACCTCCAAGCTTTTTGTTCCTAGTACCATCGGGTATTAGATTTCTAAGAGGCTTTCTGGAAAACCCAATACCTCGAAGTGTCGCACACATCCGGAAATGTTATTTCTCTCTGGCCATTCAAAAAGTGTGTGGTAGTAGTTTTTCTTTCATGTTCACTTCTAGGCTAGTTATGTTTCAAAGTAACTTTGAGCTTTTTCTGTCTGTAAATAGACCCCCCCCCCCCCCCCGACACACACACACACACACACACACACACACACACACACCTTTGGTTGGGTGCACGTTTGGAGAGACTTAGACACATATTTCAGAGAACTTTGTAAGTTTTAAGGCCAAGCTCCTCCCTTTCTTGAACCCTTTCCTAGCAATCCGTCTCTTTGCTTCAAGTCCATCTTTGTGTGTAGGAGAGATCCTATGGGTTCTTGACATAATTGAATGAAGATTTTTTTTAGTCCATCCAAAGTGACTTTGATTTGCTTGCTACTCTTGAAGAGTTCTTGAAGAGTGTGTGACTCCTAGATGATGATTAGCAATCACTTGAGAGCCCTCAAGGTGTGAAGGAATCAAGAGTTTGTACAAGCCCGGCGATGGCTGTCTTCATGTTCGATCAACCCCGGGTGAAGCTTTGACCTGAAGCTTTGACCTTCATGGTATCAGTCATGATGAGTAATAGATGGGCAATAACTTTGAAGGATCTTTGTGGGAGACGCTAGGGAAATTTTTGTGGTTTTAGAACTTTGTGTCCGAACATCTCCCAATCACCCAAACCTCAGGTAAACATCACCGTGTCAAGCCCTCAACTGCGTTCGCACTCCCTTTCCCATGCTCTTAAGGATACTTAGCCTACTAGGACCTACGATTTTGGTAGACATGTTCGGTTCTTGTCTCCATCATAGATTGCTTCAATCCGATGAACAATATTCCTCAATAAAGCTCTCCAGAATTCTCAATAAATAAGAAATTTGTCTTTCGTTCTGCATCCAATCTGAATTGTTTTTGTTCTACTTGAGGCTGATTTAGGGCTTCTACTGCTCCTCCCTAGAAAGCATTAACAGCCATCCAGTTTCCAGATTTTGTGTACGGAAAAACTACTTGCCACAGGCATGTGCCATGCAGACACCATTCTACATATGACAATCCTAACAACTGGGGTGGAAGTTGACACGAAAGGTAGTGTCCCAACAAAGGGAGAGAAAAACATAACTCGTCTATCAAAAATTCTATCAGCACTTCGGCAGGTTCCAGAAAGAACACATTCGGGGGTCAAATACGAGCACAACAATGCAGATATCTCTAATCTAGTTCTGTAGTATTCTAGTTCTTTCGAGCTTGGTGCAGTTGAGCTACAATATCAAGCCTCAAGTAAATGGAACACGGTTTCTCTTCATTGCCATGGGTTCTTCTTTCGACCCGCTGCAAGCGTCGAACTAGTTTTGGAACTCTGCGGGTCAAACAAAATCATGAAGCATGTTTAGGGTGGGCTAAGAAAGAAAGCATAGGTGTTAAAATTAGTACGCTGGCAGACTTACGGATTTCGACTTCTTCAACTTGCCCCGAATCCTGTTCTTTTGAGGTTTCAGTTTATAAATGCGCACCATCCAGTGGTGGGTTGTGAAAACCTACATTTATCACCATGATAGGTAAGCACAAATCAGAAAACAGACAAAATCAACTTTAGCTGATGGGAAGGAGAATAATATCACAATACCTCCTCAAAATGTGTTAGCTTGAAATGCTTCTTTCCTATTTCATATCCTCTTACTCTATCAAAGCCTTTGCCATCAGTCTCAACAAACCTGAGGGGAACAAAGGGAAACAAATGTCAAAAGGTGAAGCCAACTGAATTTCTCCTATTGAATTCTATGCGACATACCTGTAATAGCAAAGCTTGTACATGAGGCAATTCAACATAGTTGGAGTTGCTTGAGCATCAACACGGTACTGGCCATCTCTCTACCAAATATATAGGACACAAAAATATCAGAAAAAACATGAAATATGCAAAGTCACATATGTTTAACTATTCTTTTACTCCTTATCTCTACTACCTAAAAATTACGTAATGTTCCGTCTCCCCCCTTACGTCGAACCCCGCTTCGTCCTTCATCGACACCCCTTCCCTCGCGAGCGCTTATTTTCCTTAAATAAACACGAAACAACGAGCGCAGCCCAGTTTTCTCCCCCATCCTGGCCCAACCTTTCCCCAGCTCCCGTGCAACGCGAGAATGCCCTAGCGGCTAGCGCTACCCTCGCACCCACTCAAAAAAAAAGGCTAGCGCTACCCTCGCCCGCCGCCACCTGAGACATCGCCCACCTCCTCCGTCCTCCCCTGCCACTGCGTGATCTGCCAAGGAGGACGACTGGACGACCATCCTACGATCGAGCCACGGTCGCCTGAAATCTCGCTGGGATGAATCCGGTCTCGGCCTCGTCCCAGCCGCTGCCTATTCTACATACGCCAAGGTGAAGATGCCCACCTCCCCGCCCCCCTCCTCCCCATACCCCTGTGTCATCCGATGCCAACGAGGACGACCTCCTACGATCCAGCCGCGGTTGCACGGAATCTCGTCGGAACAAAATAGCCCTGCCTTGTCCCAACCGCCGCTGGTAGAGGCTATTTTCTATAGGCCAAGGTGAGCATCCATGTCCAATGTGCGGCTGGTTCCATGAGCACTTCGTTACCCGCAATGCAATCTTCTTCGTTGATTCGGAAAGGCGTGAGCTGTCTGTTTAACTAATTCAATCTAATTCTTGTTATATGGGAAACAACATGAACATGCTGCTATTTTTCCCAATCAGAATACTTCTGTGTGGAGAGAGCTCGTGTGTTGTATCTGAAGCAGAGCTCGGCCATCGGCGACAACACAGCCGGCTGATTTGCGACTGGTCGGAGGGTGAGCTTCACATACCTGTGCGCGTACGCGTAGGTAACACGCTATCTTGGCCGCGCAAGAGCAAGTTCACAGGTGATAAACTATATTCGTGATTTATGTTCACAGGTGATCTTGTACAGTAATAGCGCAATCCTAATTTGTGCCATTTGTTTGTAGTGATTGCAAGGGGAGAGATGTGCTGCACTTATGTCAGTAATCAGGGCGGGCCCATATCTATTATATGCATATTTTGTTAGTACCATTGTAGTTTAGCAAGTTCTTGTTCTTTTCATAAGTTGTTTGCTGAACATTTCATGCTGCCTTGAGCATCCAAAAATACTTTTGAATGCCTGTTAGTCACAAATCACGTCACACACCACATCTCTATTTTTTTAGTTTAAAAATAACTATTCTAAATGTTCTTTTAATAACTATTCTAAATGTACTATAGACCAAAGTCAGAATATTGGTAAGCTCATTCTTTTTGTAAGCTATGGAGATGAAGTTGATGAGTTGTGTGAAGATGAAAGGAAGCCGTTGGAATATACTTTGATCAGCGGTGACCTTGGAGAGCGAATTGTGTCCCTACGTAGACTTTCCTGGAAAGTTGCTATTTAATGTTTTTTTGGTAAGAGAAAATATCACAGGGGACACAACTGCAGAAGCAGCGATTCAATGTTTTATTCAGTTTAACCATGAGTATTCTTTTCATGCAGATATGCTATGAACTAAATTATGTATCTTCTTCGCCCTTGAATTAGCTAATTGCCGTGGTTTCATCTTTTGACTTAGATATGCGCAAGGAATTGAATAATGCTGTTTTTTATCATAATCTGTCCATCGACAATGCATAAGAAAGTAGATATGAAGGACTATTTTATTAGTACTTTGATTCCATTTGATTTTCACACTAAACTAGGTTTTGTTGGTTCTTGAGTGAAAAGATACTTGATGGTGGAACAAGGTGCCCCTGATTAATTAGGAAATGAGAAAGTTGCATTTCAGTGATCATATTTTTTTCTCCATAGCAATGCATGTGGATTTAACTATATACAATCTATATATGTCTATTTCATCAACTAATACATGTATTGCACATGTTTTATACTATACCAATAGGAGGGTAAAGAGTTCTTGGTTGATTTATTTCTGAAAGCATGACCTAAATATATCACCAATGCATAAATGACTATTGTTCTCCCGTTGCAACGCACGGGCAATTACCTAGTGCTAACAAAAATACGTGGAGGGCACCATCTAAGAAAGGAATCCAGTACTCACAAGATAATCTGGCTCCTTGATGTGAGGGAATTCACCACCTCCTATGCGAACCATCCAAAGGAACTTGTTAATATCATCACTAGGGTAGCCAACCAGACCTGCAAAAGAAACTTCAAATGTTGAGAGATCTGTGATTTGCTGGTTTCAGGCCAGTCATTTCTTTTTCTCAAGTCCATAAAGCACCGACCTCCAAACACAACAAGCACATATTTAACATCTAAAGAATCAAAGATCTCCCATGCTGCCTTTTCTGGGGATGACATTGCTGTACCAACTGTTGCTATGTGAGTGTTGTTCCAGGTATTGTTGTCTACAATCACAGTCCTGTTAGCCATAGCAGTTGTTTGATAACCATAGTCCCACCAGGATGCAACCTGCAACAGAGCATCATATTGTAAGAACAGAAGACAGTTCACATAATAATAAAAGGCATGGGGGGATCATACCTTGTCATCCACATCTGTGTTATGGCTAAGCCATGCATAAGCTTCACGGAAATCATCAAATACATGCAATCCCTCGCGTGAACGAGATGTCAACACAATTGAAGGTGCAGAGTACGCTTCAGCTGCAGCCCAAACACAATGGACCTGCAAAGGTGGCATTCTTAATGTATCCCTCTATGTATAGAGACATTCTTTCTGGCAAGACTAAGGGCAGTGAACTTACCACATAGAAACCACCTAACGCGATCAGTAAAAGAGTGCACACAATAGATGCTTCCAAAGGCAGTACCGAAAGTCTCTTTTCCTTTTTAGGCTTCACAGAAACACTTTCTGTCACTTCTTTGTCCTTCCTCCTGTTCTTCTTTGATGGTTTTTCCTTTGGAGCTGCTTCAGATTTTTCAGTCTTCTCATTTTTGGATGAACTTGTATTGACCGTGCTAGCACTAGAACCATTTGGGCTACCATTCCCTGACTTTAGTTTCAGGAGAAAGAAGTATTCAATAACTTGTTCAACAAGGCATTTAGTGATTCAATTCAGACAGTGCAAAAGATAGAGATGAAACAACCGTACAATAGCAGGGCCATCATCAAATAGTTTTGATAGCTGAAATTTCATAGATCGTGTGAGGACATCGAAGGCTGAGGAAAGAGCAATTCCGGATAGAATGCACGCAGCAGGAGCAAGGACAAGCATAAGCCGAACCTAACAGACAGTGAACATGATGTTAATACATAGTAGATATATAAAAAAAACATAAGACTACATAATATCTGTACAACATATACTTACCATCACTCCAGAAAAATATACCGCAGTGACCAAGTACAAGACCATGAATGAACTTGCATCGGACAAAGGCAAGAAGCATGACTGAATCATGTTAAAAAATGAATTAGTTAGAATAAAGATTGATGCTAATTCACCCACAATTCAAATGGTGTATTGCTTACAATTATTCCAGCAGGAACCAAGAAGGCCAAAACATTGATATCCATAAAATAAGAGGGCCAGGTAGGGGGTTGATGTTCACTGACACTGGCAATGATGGGAATATACTTGCTTGCATAGGTTCTGTCAAAAAGGTAAAAACAATGGTGCAGCTTTTAGTACAAAAAAGAAACAGAGCAAATGCACTCTATCAGGACAGTATGAACAGAAGAAAGTACAATCAAAGAGATCGAAAGCAAGTACTAATTGGTGAAAGAAACTGCATTTCTTGGCCTAAATGAATGAGCATCAAAAGTACATTTCGTTGGCGACTCCAAAACCCAAGTATACAGCTGGGCAAAACTAAGAATTATATCATGCTTCTCAGTTTCCTGACCCAGTTTCTTAACTGAAACCACAAGATAAGTATATTTGATAAGATCCATGAGAACTTACGGGTCCAGTAGACTCAAACTGCGCCCACTCCAGCCTTTTGTTGGGCTAGATGCCACCAACGCTACGAGTATAGCTACCACTGCAAAACAAACAGCCCTGCAGGAAGGAATTCTCTATTAACATAAGGTGAATGAGAAGACACCAATTCAACAAAAACAAACGTTTATATTTGCGGGATATTATTTGATAGTTCCTCATGTCGTCAAGCTGATAGATAAGGTCAGAGACTTACAGGCCAACAGTTATAACAAGAGTCATAGCCATTTTGAACAGCCTGGGAGTCAGAAGTCCTTTGATGTAATACACAAAAGCAACCACATGAAGGATTATAAACACCTGCAATTCAAGTACACCGTTATCAATGAAATGAAGAGTGCAGTCATTGAATTTTCTTCACTTCTATTCAGTATTTGTGAAGTTCAGAGAGGGGTTGAGTGGTTAGACAATCTCTTTCAATAGGCTAGCATGATCTCGCGTTGTTACACTTCTTTCGATTCAGCACCTCCTTAGTTTGTATGCATAATGCAGTTGCAGAAATATTGTACGTATTCATTGCACATAGATATCGAGAAAAATGGAGACCATTATGTCGGGCCTCCCTATTGCCACTGATGGATAACTTTACTGGGACCATGGGGGTGAAGGTGAAAGAGTTACAGGACCTCAGCTGGCCACTGTGGTCAATTTCCAGGAAAACTGTGGTTGCTACGCCTCAGAATTATGCAAAAGTGGCTTGTTGTGTCATAGATTTGCAGTATTTTGGGACTGCTCATCTAATCAAGAGGTGACTTAATTAACTTAGAAGAAGTAGCATAACTTGATATATCCTTGTATTGTGTGCATTTTATAGATGAACTGAAGAAAGGTAAACGTGTGTTTGCATTTGGACCAAAGGAAGCAACATCCATAAACACATTTCGTAACTGAAACTGATGTTTATGTTTTGCAACACATCTAGAATTCAACAATTCAAGAAACCTTCATCTTACAAAGACCGGTTTTAAGAAAATTGTAAGAGTCAATTGATTCAATAATATTTTACTGAACAGAGAAACACAAGAGGAAGAGAAGGAGTGCATAAGAACGTGAATGTAGTACCAGAAATGATGCAAAGTGCTCAGATGTCAATACAGCATTAAAACCAACGACAGGTACCAAAGCTGCCAGAAGTGTTCCCAGTATAACCTGCAAACGGAATAATTAATCGCATATAAGATCATTTCCCAGACAAATGGTACTAGTGAGTACTGACATGTTCAATTGATGTATTTTCATTTTTTGTGTTAAAACTCAAGAAACGGCAGCATAAATGTATGCACTTACAAGGGGAGCATATGCAATGTACAGTCGCGAAGAATAACGACCGGTTACAATGCACAACAGCACATGCATCGGAATAAGGTTTATGATGAATGTGTAGCCTCCCCAAGAACAGACCTGGAAAAAGCTAGTGCATGATTATAATATTCATTTGAAAACCATAGATCAAAACCAACAAGCTTACCATGTAGAAATATGAGAGAGCATTGAGCGTTGCATAAAAGAGTGATCCTGTGTTCAGTGTCTGTATATTATTCATAAATAAGTCAGTACATAATGCTATGTAAAAATGGAGCCAAATGAAGAAGCATCAGATGTACCATTACCTTTACATACAGATAAAATGTGAATATCAAGGCAAATATTGCTACAGCTTCATTATCATAGCTGCCAGCAACTGATCTTGAGATGTACGAAGGGACCTGTAACAATGTTAAGAGCAGTCTGATTAATGAATAATGATACATAAGATAACACACAAAGGTAATGCAGCATTCTAAGAAACAGCAATAAATTGGACGTCTTGCTTTTGTCTAAACCTGTCGTACATTGGGGTCTGTGTGTGTGTGTGTGTGCATGCGGGGGGCAGTGCAAAAATCAGATCCTGATAGAGTTATATGGGTTGTGAACTCCAGATAATTGAGGTCATCAGCCAGGGTCCTCAATAGTGGCAATGACGTCATATTATATCAAGATTTCCAAGTGTCATACAGTTTCAGACATTCAGTTACTTCCAACTATTCTAGAAATACTGGTTCGGCCTAACAAAAATCAGTAAGCACAAATCGTATGGCGAATTGTTCCTCAATTCAAACTTTTATGTTCCCACCCAAAGATAGGTAAAGCTAAAGGTACCTAATGGAGTCCCTAGCTTCATCCAAAAGTAGTTGTAGACCATGGCATAAGAAAATGAAAACATCTATAAATCAAGGGAAGTTTACCATTGCCAAAATGGCTGCTGCCATCAATCCAGCTCCAGTGCCCTTTGCCTCCTATAGAAAAGCAACATTAATGAGAACAGAATTACCAGATGAGTGGCTACTGTGAGAATGCATGCTTCTGTGAAAAAACAACCTTTGTCAAGAGGTAAGTAGCCCAGGAAGCGATTGCTGAGAAAATTGGAGCAGTGAACACGCAGACAGTCTCCACCGACAATGGGATGTTCAGAGCGTTTACCAACCTAGTAGACCAATAAAACATTTCAGGCACATTTTCACTAACTGGAAGGAAAGTGTACTCCTACAGAAACATACCACCAAATGCTTCCAGCTGTCAAAGTCAACCCAGGATACACAGTGCCACCGATCACACGACCAAGGGGATACCTGAAACAGAAGCGCACAAGAGAATTCAGACATGTATCTGTACCAAGTGTTCCGCTTTACAAGTGACTCTCACAGTACTAAATGACTCAGCTGCCTGCGAGGCTCTTACCATGTCCTATCATCAAACCAGTTCCAGAACTCGTAGATTCCATTCTTCGACAAAAACTGCACAAGCAAGGGGTAATTTAGAACAGATAAAATGCATAACTGCATCAAGCCAGCCTTCTCATGTTCCTACCGTAACCAACTGCTTGCCCTATACTCCCACTAATCATCCATAGCAAACGAAATCTACCAGACAGCGGTCAATTTCCAAAACCCAGAACCCTCCGCCCAGATTCACAAAGTCACAACGAAACATTGCAGTCCCTTAAGAGCTGAGAACTCAATTCCGCGCGCTCTAGAACAGAACCCGATAAAATGGAACCGGGCGATCGAACCTGGGTGACGCGGAAGTTGAAGTAGGGGTCGAACTCGTGGATCACGCTCTCGTACTTGATCACCTGCGGCACCGAAACGACGAGACGCGTAAGAGAAACGCAATTCCGGAAGCGCTGTCCCGAAACGGGACCGGATCTGGAGGCACGGGGGCGGGGGGCGGATCAGATCTTACGGAGAAGAGGCGGATCGAGAAGGCGAGGACGCCGATGAGGATGAGGGTGAAGGCGCAGAGCACGCCTCCGAAGGCGTTGCGGAGGCGGCCGGGCGCGGGGGCGGGCGCCGCCGCGTTGGCCACGGGCTCCGCCATTGCGGCCGAGTCGCGGCTGGGTGCGTGAGGGGGGGCAGAGAGGGGAAGGAGGGGGACGGGGAAATCTCTGTAGCGTTCCCAGGCGGAGACGAAGACCTCCCCCGATCGCGAGGTGCACTGGAGCCCAGTGTCTGGGATTTATCGCGCTTTTCTGCACAGCACCCTGGAGATAGTGGTTTTCGTAGCAAGAGGTTCCTCCTCCTTGTTTAGAGCATGTACAGTTGCGACCTGCAAATCTAGGCCCACGCCCGCGGGCGCGCCGGTCGCGTCCGCAGGAACTGACGGGGCACTCCTCAAATCCTATTGTTCACATCCGCGTATCTTATATTCGATCTTTTGTATCCATACTACTATCTCATATCCGATCCCTCGTATCCATACTACTCTCACAATACCGAAATACTTGTAGTTGGAAGAAACTATTACAAGTTCCCCAATATTTCGGCACAGAGGTAGTAGTATGCAACGTAGATAAAAACAACGTAGATCATCACAAAAACATAGAATTGGACAGAAAAATGCATGTTTCGATCACCAAAAGATCACCGATGGATGTCCAAAAGATCGTCAAATTTCACATAATTCACATAAACGACGGACAAGTTTAAACTACATTACTAAGAACTTGAAATGAAGATGGAGATGGCGGAGATTCACCACTTCCTCGTCGCCCTTTTCCCTTCCGATCGCTGGCGTAGCTGTAGGCGTCGGCGGCTGGTGGCGAGTCGTCCGACGAGGAGTCGTGGTCATCGTCGACGTCGGAGGTGTCAGAGAGGATGATGAGCCCTTTTTAGCCATTGGACCTCCTTGTCCTGTTGCCGCTTGAGCTTAGCGAGCTGAGCCGCCTCCACTGCTGCTTCTGCCGCCTTGCGCTCGGACTGCTCAATGGAAATCTGGAGCGTCATGTCGTTCTTCCGACGGAGCCACTGCGCGTCCGTCTCCGCGGTCATAAGCGACTAGCGGTAGATGTCGGTGTCAAAACCGGCAGATCTCGGGTAGGGGGCCCAAGCTATGCGTCCAAGGATCAATGGTAACAGGAGGCCAGGGGACACGATATTTACCCAGGTTCGGGCCCTCTTAATGGAGGTAAAACTCTACTCCTACTTGATTATGATTGTTGAGTATGAAGATTACAAGAGTTGATCTACCTCGAGATCGTAATGACTAGCCCTAGATGTCTAGCCTATGAGGATTCTGATGATGGTGAAAAGTTGCCCTCTACGGACTAACCCCTCCAGTTTATATACACATCGGAGGGGGCCTATGGATTGTACAAAGTCGGTTTATCATGGAAGGAAACCTCCGGACTCTATTCTTGCCGTCTACGTGTTGAGAAGTCTCATTCAGACACGGTAGATGATCTTCGACTTGATCCTGTACGGCCCATGCAACCCGGCCCATACTCCTAGGCCGGACATTTGAGGACCCCCGAATCCAGGACTCACTCAGTAGTCCCCAAACTTGCCTTCAGTGTTGATGTAGTATGCGGACGCAAGTCTTCTGCTTTGCAAGCTGATAACCCACAAGTATAGGGGATCAAAATAGTTTTTCAGGGAACCCAAATTTATTGATTCGACGCAAGGGGAGCCAAAGAATATTCTCAAGTATTAGCAGCTGAGTGGTCAATTCAACCACACTTGAAAGACTTAATATCTGTACCAAAGTGTTCAATAGCAAAGTAGTATGATAGTAACGGTAACAGTAGCAAAAGTAACAGTAGCAGTTTTATAGTAATCATAACAGTGGTAGCGGAGAAGTAACTAAGCAAAGTTCAATATGTGAAAAGCTCGTAGTCAATGGATCATTATGTCAGATGTAATTCATCATGCAACAGTTATAACATAGGGTGTCCCGATAAAATGGAAACCAGGCAATCGAACCTGAGTGACGCAGAAGTTGAAGTAGGGGTCGAACTCGTGGATCACGCTCTCGTACTTGATCACCTGCGGCACCGAAACAACGAGACGTGTTAGAGAAACGCAATTCCGGAAGTGTTGTCCCGAAACGGAAACGGATTTGGAGTCACGGGGGCGGGGCAGATCAGATCTTACGGAGAAGAGGCGAATCGAGAAGGCGAGGACGCCGATGAAGATGAGGGTGAAGGCGCAGAGCACGCCGCCGAAGGCGTTGCGGAGGTGCCCCGGGGGCGGGGGCAGGCGCCGCGGCGTTGGCCACGGGCTCCGCCATTGCGGCTGAGTCGCGGTTGGGTGCGTGAGAGGGGGCAGAGGGGGAGAGGGACAGAGAAATCTCTGTATCGTTCCTAGGCGGAGACGAAGACCACTCCGATCGCGAGGTCCACTGGAGCACAATGTCTGGGATTTATCGCGCTTTTGCGCGCAGCACCCTGGAGATAGTGGTTCTTGTAGCAAGAGGCTCCCCCTCCTTGTTTAGGGCATGGGCAATAATGTGAGGCGTCGAAACTGGTACAACGATTTGACGGTATGTCGTCCCTGCTCACATATCATGCTTGCCGAAGTATTTATCAAAACATTAGTTATAAATTAAATAACATGGGCTCTTTCTAGCAATTCAACATGAACTATCTACGTCTCTTCTCCTAGCTTTGGCACAAAAATGTGACTCTGTTTATGTCGCTAGACAATTTTGTTTACTTTCGGCACCAATCGTGCTACCGCTCTTATGAAATTTTTAGATTCGATGTCCTTCTACAATAGTTAAACCAAACTAAGTATCGGCAGTACGTTAACTTGACACCATTTTTTAGCACGTAGTATCTCGTGTTATTGTCACCTTGCGAGTTTTCTCTTTCTATGTCAGCGATGGCCAAACTCAAGAATGAACATCCCTCCAAATCAATCATCTTGTTTGGCTTCACTTTCTTCCATTGAAATGTCCCTTTCAATCATTTCTTTTTCTTCTTTGTCTCACCATCCTCCTTCCTATATTTCTTCATCCTCCCACTTTAATCTACGCGAACTCCTCTTCGCTCTCTGTTTCCCATCACTAATTCCTCCTAGCACTCGGGGTGCACGATTAGTTAGCCCCAAGATAAACTAGCTAGTGTCCAATTGTTACACTTCTCTTTAAAAGAATTATAGAGCATAGTTCGAAATCACACTTGTAGAATATTTTTATAGATTTCTTAAAGGTAACATTGCCTCTCTGTCTCCAGATTTTCAGTGGTAATGTGCAATAATACAAAAACGATAAGGTCCATTATGGACTACATACGAAGCAAAATGAGTGAATATACTCTCTAAAATAATCCTGTATATATTCGTATGTAGTTTGTATTGAAAAATCTAAAAAGGGCTTATATTTAGAAATGGAGGGAGTAGAGCATACTCCGAAACATACTTATTACAAATTTTCAGTCTAGGAAAAAAAATATGTCTCTTTGCTCTGTCTGGATTTTTGGTGACATTGTGCAATATAACGGAAAGGATAAGGTCTACTATGTAAACATGGGAGCTTTACTTTTCCTGCTAAAAGATCCAAAGTGGTAATCAAGGCCGTCGGCGTCCCCCACTCTTCCATCGACGGCTAGTGCCACCCCCTTCCTCTGTTGACCAAGAAGACGCCTCCTGATTGGGCCCGATGACATATTTCCAAGGGAACTAGCCAATCAGAAGGCCACAGGTCACCGCCACATGAAAAATCTAGCCTTCCAGCTAGAGCAAAAGGGAAAATACTGCCGTGCAAAAGAGCCAACAATCCAATTCAAGTGATGAAACGATTTGTTTTTTTAGTTAACCAACGTACTTACACAAGATCCAACACAAACATTTCAAACCCAATCCACCAGCCTGAATTACCGACCACCTAGACTTCCGCTTTCTCATTCGGCCTCAGGGCTTGGCTTCTGAGCCTAAGAGTTAGGCTACCATCGCTGTGTTTTCTTTCGCCGCTTGCAAAGAAGACATGTACAGACTTTCGAGTTCATCGGTTAGAGCATCTTCAGCCGTTCGGTCCCCCAGGACGCCGGAAAAAAGCCGCTTGGGACCAGGCCTGGAGCTCCACGTACGACCGGCGCTGGCGGAGCACCTCCTCGCGGACGTAGTCCTCCCTCGCCCACTTGAGGATGACCTCGTCGTCGGGGGCCACCATGTCCGCGTGCTCCGGCTTCACGGGGAACAGACCCGGCTCGGGTTTCAGGCGGACCAGGCAGAGGGAGCGCGGAGAGGGGGGGCGCCCTTGTTGAGGACGAGGGCGCCGCTGCGGGTGCGGCGTCGAAGCGGGTCTCTTTCGGCTCCGGCTTGACGGGGCGGAGCGCTGGCGAGCCCGAAGAGAGCAAGCCGGAGCCAGACGAGGAGGATGCCCCCGGCTCCATTCACCGCGGCATCCAGGAGCTGCCACGACGGCGAGAGAAGGACGGTCGCGGCGGGTACTCGAGGCGCGGCGTGTTGCCGACCTCGATGTGGTCCAAGACGGCCTCGAGGGTGCGACCGGGCACGCCCCACCACTCGCGCCGCCCGTCGGCGTTGTGGCATCCGCGGGGGATGATGCCGTTGGCGGAGGCGATCTGGTCTTCGCGGCGGCGCTCGAAGTACATCGTCCACAGCGTGTGGCTGTCGGCGGCGTACCTCGGCTCGTTCCACTGCTCCTCCGTCAGCGATGAGCGGATGCGGGCGATCTCGGCCCGCCGTGTAGCCCCTTCGGGCACCGGTGGCACCGGGATGCCGCCGGCGCTTAACTTCCACGCCACCGGCACACGCATGTCCGGGGGCACCGGGTATTCGGCCTCGTAGAGGAAGCGCGCCTCCGGCTCTTGGAGATGGCGGCGGCCGAATCCGTTCGCCGTCGTGCCGTCGCCTGGGTACCTCTCAGCCATTGCTCGTCGGCGGGAATGGGGGATGTGTGTTGCTTTGTGTGGTGATGTGAGGCGATGTGTGGCTGCCTGGCGGGGAGGTCGGCTATTATAGCCGCAGCAGGGCGGCGAGAGCTTGCATGCCGGGCGACGTGTGGCGGGAGCGGGAGCGACGCACGTCGGTGGCGCCTTCACTGCGCCACCCGTGAGGCATCAATGAAGGCTGACCAGCGGCAGCGCGACAGCCTGATTCCCGCGGGAACCAAGGCGATGAGGACGACGAAGCGACGTCTCGCTGACTCGGCGAGCCCATCCCTTTTCGCGCCAAAAATGCATCCCCCGGCGCCCCCAGCGCGCCGGGTTCGCCCTGGATCCGCAGGCGCCAGTTTCGGCTCAGACCGGCGAAAACAGGCTCCTAGGGACGCGACTGGGCCGATTTTCGGTCGCCGGCGCCAAAAGACGCTTGGGGGGCTGTTGGGGGCGCGGCCGGAGATGCTCTTAAGCCTTTGATTTCCAACCCGTTGCTCTTCTCAATGGCGTAGCCCTAGGCTCATAGTTCATACAGAACTTGATCATTTTCAGAGAACTCCTGTGATCCCACCTTCTGGAAGTACTAGAGTGCTCCAGCCCAAGCCGTTAGAACAGCTCCAGGTGCCAGTAGTGGATTTTTCCTCATCTTCAGCCATGAAAAAGATTCCTGCACATGCCAATGACAGAATAGAAGAAAACAAACACTATACAACTATATTTAAATACATTAAAACTGAGCACTTTTCCAGCCATCTCAGGCCATTAGCATTCTCGTCCGTCGGATCTCCAGTTTTAGGCGTTTTCGACCGTCAAATCAAACTCATGCGCACTGATTCTCGCTACAGGAGTGGGCAGCTACTCTCGTAACAAAATTGAAGGCCTGTAGTTAATTGGGCCCTCTCTCTCGCAAGAAGCCCACCGAACAAATTGAGCCTGGATCCGATCGAGCACATGTACGGGTGTACGACAGACCGACGCGGAGGGAGCGACGCGGTGCGGACCTTGCCAATCGATGCGGGGGAGAGGCGATGCACGCATTGGGAGCTGACGCAGAAGGGAGAAGTAGCGCTGCAGGCATTGACTAGCGTTTGAAGTCGATCCGCCGCAATTAAGCCACCATGCATCAGTTCCTGGTTACTCATTTATGGCAGGTAATGCGTGCAACTTGCCCGTGGCGGTTAATGGATGCAGTTACTATTTAAAAAACGTACACGTACTACTTGAGTTCATTCCTCAGTATATATCCCTCACGCTTTCATGTTCCCATTCTTCCTCTGGCAGTAACACCTTCAGCAGCTATTATGGTTATTGGCTAATGTAGCCCCTCCATCTTCGACCTTACTGCAGAATTTTCCCTACAATTCCATGTTCAGCCTAACAATTCCGTTGATTTATTGTCAGTCTTAATTTTGTATAGGCAGTGTACATCTTGCTTCTGGTCTATCGGTTCAGGCTAATTCGGAAGGTTCGTTCTCATATCTTGTTTGGATTTTTCTTCATCTGACAATTGCATGCATGGTAATTTCTTCACGGGTGCAGCCATGCCCTGTCTCTTCATGCTTTACTATCCATGTAACTAAGCGTTCTTTCTTAGACAATCCCCAATGATAATTATTGATATGTATGTGTATCATTCATCCCATGGTACTGTCTGTTGATGTATTCCACAGACTTACACCAATTCAAATGCGCGAAAAACATAACCCGATTGCTCTATCAATGAGTGAACAAAGGCCAATAATTTCCCTGATAATATCTTTCCTAAATACACAGTATAACACATTGAGGAAAAATTATTGGCTCGCATTAGATACAGGGAACAGGGCAAGTTAGATCAGGTCTGGAGTACTGGATGATGCCTCTGGCCACATTTCCCTCTAAATGAAGAGTAGATTATTTTGATTAACCCCGACTCCAGACGATCGAAACAGCGCGTTTCATATGATTGTTGTTGGAGCACATGCTATGTCTACTTACCAAATCTTTTAGACATACCTCCAGATCTTGCAAACCAACCTTTATCCAAGAAACAAATTGTTGCATCAATGTTACTATTTCTATACCATAAAAATTGTAGTTTTTCCTGTCATGTTTCCACGTTGATTTCCATGTGATGTAGCTTAATTTCGATGCAAAGTACTTGAGCCTGTTTCGGCTAGAAAACATATGATCTTACTTTTGGCCTTTTCACAAGTATCTTCTCATTCCTATTTCCTAAGCAGAATAAGAGCTTTCTTCTTTGCAGGTGTTGTTGCCTACAAGGGAAACGACATGAGCGAGATGAGGCTTTGAGGTCAGTGGAGAACTTGATTGACCTGTGATATAATGCCCGGCGGGAATACCAAAGTTTGTAATATTCAAAAGAAATTATATATGATGCGTTCTTGTCACAAGATATATTGCTGACGTGGATTGTAATATCACATGGAATCTTTTCCACATTCCTTATGTATGTATCATAAAATTGTACACTCAATGTAGGTAATCAATTCTTTAGGCTCTGTTTAGAACGTCGTTTCGTTTTCAGATACGGGTGTAAAAAATACAGACCTCGACGGTCGTTTTGTTTCCAGCCGGAAATTGTGCAGTGGCGAGTAAAATACAAGTGTAAACAAAACACCCCCGTATTGGAATACAACCATTCCAAGCGCGGCCTTAGTGATAGCACTACCAAGTACCCTTGCTAATTTCTTGTTATAATTACATTATTTTGTTGGCAGAGAAGCAAATAGCGCTGGAGATGTTAGAACGTGAGCCAAAGGCACGAGTACAAAAATCTTCTTCTCGGGAGAAGTTATTTAAGAGATTTGTTCATTGCTCATTGGAATGCAAATCGGTTCTACTCATTTATTCCTTATTACATTTTTCGTAATATATTGAGCACAATGTGTATGTTCGTGCTGCTACTTGGGTGATACATGAATTGATAATAAATAGAACTGCCGATGTTCTCCCGAACTGCTATTTGTTGTTCCCCTATCTGCTATGAGGTGTTGTTGATGGGACCAGGAAATATTGCCGTACATCACATTGCCGCCGATGACGTCTTAAATGCAGGAACTTACACAAGATAGAGATACTCCAAATTTCGTACTATGGGCAGAATAAATTTCATTACGCGGAGTGGTTACTATGATTTTCCTGGCAACAAAATATGCATGTGAACCGATAACTGTAGCCACTGTTTGTGACAATCGCACAAGGATCTGTGTTTCTGTTCTCTCATTTGGCTTCTTGGTAGGCAGTGGCGGAGCTTAGTGGAGACCAACAGGGGCCATGGCCCCCCCTTATTTTTTGCATCCATTGAAGAACAAGCTACATCATGAGCCTAATTAGTGTTTAAACTACAAATTAGCCCCTCCTTCCCTATTAACTTGGTTCCTTTTGACTAATGGCCCCCTCTTGAATTATTCTCAAGCTCCGCCACTGTTGGTAGGTATCGTCTTGTACAATTTTAGCTACCAGTTGATGGTTGTACTTGCCTGAAAGTATCAGAGATTGTTGCAACCAATTGTTTGGATATTTTCAATTTAGAATACGTTCTTAAACTTTGGGGGAAATTATATCATTTACAAAACAAGATTTTCAATTTAGAATATGTTCATAAACTTTTAGGGGTGATTATATCATTTATATGTTTAGTGTCTTCATATGTATATACAAATTCCAACCACTCTACTCCCAAAATTGATGGGTGCGGCAACGCGCGCCATCATGGTCTAGTTAGCATTAAGGAAGGACGTGTTTGGTTCACAAATGCTAACCCCCCTCGTTGCCAAATGGTGGGTCCCCTTGGTGTGTTCTAAGTGCCAGAAATTCTTAAATATTCTACAAAAATTCATACTCCATTTTTAGGGCATTTGGAGAACTTTTATTTTTGGGGTATTTTTATTGCATGGATAATTCAGAAAACAGACAGAAAATACTATTTTTACTTTATTCAATCTAAATAACAGAAAGTAAAAGGAGGGTATAAAGAGTTGTGCTTTCTAACTTCATCCATCTCATGCTCATCAAAAGGAATCCACTAACAAGGTTGATCAAGTCTTGTTAACAAACTTCTTCCGAATAACATGAAACCGGAGAATTTTCAAATAACACTAGGTTACCTCAACGGAGATATGCATGTCCCTAACAATAAGAATATCATATTTCTTTTTGATAGATGGAATAGGGAATTCAAAACCTCCAATAGTAATAGTTGAAATTTTTCCAATAGAATTGATACTATGAACTTGAGGTTGTTTCTTCGGAAAGTGTACCGTATGCTCATTACCATTAACATGAAAAGTGACATTGCCCTTGTTGCAGTCAATCACAACCCCTTCAGTATTTAGAAAAGGTCTACCAAGGATGATCTACATACTGTCGCCCTCGGGAATATCAAGAATAACAAAGTCCATTAAAATAGTAACGTTTGCAACCACAACATGCACATCCTCACAAATACTGACGGGCATAGCAGTTGATTTATCGGCCATTTGCAAAGAGATTTCAGTAGGTGTCAACTTATTCAAATCAAGTCTACGATATAAAGAGAGAGGCATAACACTAACACCGACTCCAAGATCACATAAAGCGGTTTTAACATAGTTTCTTTTAATGGAGCATGGTATAGTTGGTACTCCCGGGTCTCCTAGTTTCTTTGGTACTCCACCCTTAAAAGTATAATTAGCAAGCATGGTGGAAATTTCAGCTTTCGGTATCTTTCTTTTATTTATGGCAATATCTTTCATATACTTAGCATAAGGATTCATTTTAAGCATATCAATCAAACGCATACGCAAAAAGATAGGTCTAATCATTTCAGTAAAGCGCTCAAAATCCCCATCATCCTTTTTCTTGGATGGCTTAGGAGGAAAAGGCATGGGTTTTTGAACCCATGGTTCCCTTTCTTTACCGTGCTTCCTAGCAACGAAGTCTTTCTTACCATAACGTTGATTCTTTGATTGTGGGTTATCAAGATCAACAACAGGTTCAATCTTTACATTATTATTATTACTAAGTTGAGCATCAACATGAACATCATCGTTAACATTATCACTAGGTTCATGTTCATTACCAGATTGTGTTTCAGCATCAGAAATAGAAATATCATTGGGATTCTCAGGTGTGTCTGTAACAGGTACACTAGAAGCATGCAAAGTCCTATCATTTTTCTTTTTCTTTTTCTTTTTCTTAGAAGTATTAGGCGCTTCAACATTAGTTCTTTGAGAATCTTGCTCAACTCTCTTAGGACGGCCCTCAGGATACAAAGGTTCCTGGGCCATTCTACCACCCCTAGTCATAACTCTAACAACATTATCATTGTTCTTATTATTTAACTCATTGAGCAAATCATCTTGTGTTTTAAGTAATTTTCTACTTGAGCGGTAACCATAGAAGCATGTTTACTAATAAGTTTAAGATCACCTTTAACTCTAGACATATAACTGAAGGAAATATACCCTAGAGGCAATAATAAAGTTATTATTTATTTCCTAAATGCTTATTATTCATGCTAGAATTGTATTAACCGGAAACTTAGTACATGTGTGAATACATAGACAAAACATATAGTCTCTAATATGCCTCTACTTGACTAGCTCATTAATAAAAAATGGTTATGTTTCCTAACCATAGACATGTGTTGTCATTTGATGAACGGGATCACATCTTTAGGAGAATGATGTGATGGACATGACCCATCTGTTAGCTTAGCATTATGATCGTGTTAGTTTCATTGCTACTGCTTTCTTCATAACTTATACAAGTTCCTCAGACTATGAGATTATGCAACTCCCGAATACCGGAGGAACACTTTGTGTGCTACCAAATGTCACAACGTAATTGGGTGATTATAAAGGTGCTCTACAGGTGTCTCCAAAGGTGTTTGTTGGGTTGGCATAGATCGACATTAGGATTTGTCACTCCGTGTTTCGGAGAGGTATCTCTGGGCCCTCTCGGTAATACTCATCATTATAAGCCTTGCAAGCATTGTAACTAACGAGTTAGTTACGGGATGAAGTATTATGGAATGAGTAAAGAGACTTGCCGGTAACGAGATTGAACTAGGTATTGAGATACCGATGATCGAATCTCGGGCAAGTGACATACCGATGACAAAGGGAACAACGTATGTTGTTATGTGGTTTGACCGATAAAGATCTTCGTAGAATATGTAGGAACCAATATGAGCATCCAGGTTCCGCTATTGGTTATTGACCAGAGACGTGTCTCGGTCATGTCTACATACTTCTCGAGCCCGTAGGGTCCGCACGCTTAACATTCGATGACGATTAGTATTATGAGTTTATGTGTTTTGATGTACCGAAGATAGTTCGGAGTTCCGGATGTGATCACATACATGACGAGGAGTCTTGAAATGGTCGAGACATGAAGATTGGTATATTGGACGACTATGTTTGGACATCGGAATGGTTCCGGATGAGTTCGGGCATTTACTGGAGTACCGGGGAGTTACCGGAACCTCCCAGGGAGTGTATGGGCCTTATTGGGCCATAGTGGGAGAGAGGAGGCGGTGACCAGGTGGAGGGCGCGCCCCCCAAGCCCAATCCGAATTGGGTGCCCCCTTTCCTTCCCCCCTCTTTCCCCCTTCCTTCTCTCCTAGTCCAACTAGGAAAGGGGGGGGGGAATCCTACTCCCGGTGGGAGTAGGACTCCTCCAGGGCGCGCCATAGAGGGCCGGCCCTCCCCCTCCTCCATTCCTTTATATACGGGGGAGGGGGCACCCCAAAGACACACAAGTTGACATTGTTTAGCCATGTGCGGTGCCCCCCTCCACAGTTACACACCTCGGTCATATCGTCGTAGTGCTTAGGCCAAGCTCTGCGCCGGTAACTTCATCATCACCGTCACCACGCCGACGTGCTAACAAAAATCTCCCTCGGGCTCAACTGGATCAAGAGTACGAAGGACATCCCCGAGCTGAACGTGTGCTGAACGCGGAGGTGCCATACATTTGGTGCTTGGATCGGTTGGATCATGAAGACATTCGACTACATCAACCGCGTTAACTAAACGCTTCCGCTTTCGGTCTACGAGGGTACGTGGACACACTCTCCCCTCTCGTTGCTATGCATCACATAGATAGATCTTGCGTGATCGTAGGAATTTTTTTGAAATTACCGTGTTCCCCAACAGTGGCATCCGAGCCAGGTCTATGTGTAGATGTTATATGTGAAGGAAATATGCCCTAGAGGCAATAATAAAGTTATTATTTATTTCCTCATATCATGATAAATGTTTATTATTCATGCTAGAATTGTATTAAGCGGAAACAATGATACACGTGCGAATACATAGACAAACATATAGTCACTAGTATGCCTCTACTTGACTAGCTCGTTTATCAAAGATGGTTATGTTTCCTAGCCATGAACAAAAGAGTTGTCATTTGATTAACGGGATCACATCATTAGGAGAATGATGTGATTGACATGACCCATTCCGTTAGCCTAGCACTTGATCGTTTAGTATGTTGCTATTGCTTTCTTCATGACTTATACATGTTCCTGTAACTATGAGATTATGCAACTCCCGTTTACCGGAGGAACACTTTGTGTGCTACCAAACGTCACAACATAACTGGGTGATTATAAAGGTGCTCTACAAGTGTCTCCAAAGGTACATGTTGAGTTGGCATAATTCGATTAGGTTTTGTCACTTCGATTGTCGGAGAGGTATCTCTGGGCCCTCTCGGTAATACACATCACTTAAGCCTTGCAAGCATTGTAACTAATGAGCTAGTTATGAAATGATGTATTACGGAACGAGTAAAGAGACTTGCCGGTAACGAGATTGAACTAGGTATTGGATACCGACGATCGAATCTCGGGCAAGTAACATACCGATGACAAAGGGAACAACGTATGTTGTTATGCGGTTTGACCGATAAAGATCTTCGTAGAATATGTAGGAACCAATATGGACATCCAGGTTCCGCTATTGGTTATTGACCGAGAATAGTTCTAGGTCATGTCTACATAGTTCTCGAACCCGTAGGGTCCGCACGCTTAACGTTACGATGACAGTTTTATTATGAGTTTATAAGTTTTGATGTACCGAAGTTTGTTCGGAGTCCCGGATGTGATCACGGACATGACGAGGAGTCTCGAAATGGTCGAGACATAAAGATTGATATATTGGACGGATATATTTGGATACCGGAAAGTTTCCGGATGAGTTTGGGAATATACCGGAGCTCCAGGAGGTTACCTTAGTGGAAAGGAGGGAGAAGGAGCAAAGGAGGGGGCGCCCCCCCCAAGCCCAATCCGAATTGGGAGGGGGGCCGGCCCCCCCTTTCCTTCTTCCCTCCCCTCTCTTCCTTCCCTCTCCTACTCCTAATAGGAAAGGGGGGGCCAAACCTACTTGGAGTAGGATTGCCCCCCCTAGGGCGCGCCTCTCCCCTTGGCCGGCCCCCTCCTCCTCTCCCCCTTTATATACGGGGGAGGGGGGCACCCCTAGAACACACAAGTTGATCTACGGATTGTTCCTTAGCCGTGTGCGGTGCCCCCTCCACCATATTCCACCTCGGTCATATCGTCGCGGAGTTTAGGCGAAGCCCTGCGCCGGTAGAACATCATCATCGTCACCACGCCGTCGTGCTGACGGAACTCATCCCCGACGCTTTGCTGGATTGGAGCCCGGGGAACGTCATCGAGCTGAACGTGTGCTGAACACGGAGGTGCCGTATGTTCGGTGCTTGGATTGGTCGGATCGTGAAGACGTACGACTACATCAACCGCGTTGTCATAACGCTTCCGCTTACGGTCTACGAGGGTACGTGGACAACACTCTCCCCTCTCGTTGCTATACCATCACCATGATCTTGCGTGTGCGTAGGAATTTTTTTGAAATCACTATGTTCCCCAACAGTGGCATCCGAGCCTAGGTTTTATGCTTTGATGTTATATGCACGAGTAGAACACAAGTGAGTTGTGGGCGATACAAGTCATACTGCTTACCAGCATGTCATACTTTGGTTCAGCGGTATTGTTGGATGAAGCGGCCCGGACCGACATTACGCGTACGCTTACGCGAGACTGGTTTTACCGCCGTGCTTTGCACACAGGTGACTAGCGGGTGTCTGTTTCTCCAACTTTAGTTGAACCGAGTGTGGCTACGCCCGGTCCTTGCGAAGGTTAAAACACACTAACTTGACAAACTATCGTTGTGGTTTTGATGCGTAGGTAAGAACGGTTCTTGCTCAGCCCGTAGCAGCCACGTAAAACTTGCAACAACAAAGTAGAGGACGTCTAACTTGTTTTTGCAGGGCATGTTGTGATGTGATATGGTCAAGACGTGATGCTATATTTTATTGTATGAGATGATCATGTTTTGTAACCGAAGTTATCGGCAACTGGCAGGAGCCATATGGTTGTCGCTTTATTGTATGAAATGCAAACGCCCTGTAATTGCTTTACTTTATCTCTAAGCGGTAGCGATAGTCGTAGAAGCAATAGATGGCGTAAACGACAACGATGCTACGATGGAGATCAAGGTGTCGCGCCGGTGACGATGGTGATCACGATGGTGCTTCGGAGATGGAGATCACAAGCACAAGATGATGATGGCCATATCATATCACTTATATTGATTGCATGTGATGTTTATCCTTTATGCATCTTATCTTGCTTTGATTGACGGTAGCATTTTAAGATGATCTCTCACTAATTATCAAGAAGTGTTCTCCCTGAGTATGCACCGTTGCGAAAGTTCTTCGTGCTGAGACACCACGTGATGATCGGGTGTGATAGGCTCTACGTTCAAATACAACGGGTGCAAAACAGTTGCACACGCGGAATACTCAGGTTAAACTTGACGAGCCTAGCATATACAGATATGGCCTCGGAACACGGAGACCGAAAGGTCGAGCGTGAATCATATAGTAGATATGATCAACATAGTGATGTTCACCATTGAAAACTACTCCATCTCACGTGATGATCGGACATGGTTTAGTTGATTTGGATCACGTAATCACTTAGATGACTAGAGAGATGTCTGTCTAAGTGGGAGTTCTTAAGTAATATGATTAATTGAACTTAAATTTATCATGAACTTAGTACCTGATAGTATTTTGCTTGTCTATGTTTGTTGTAGATAGATGGCTCGTGCTGTTGTTCCGTTGAATTTTAATGCGTTCCTTGAGAAAGCAAAGTTGAAAGATGATGGTAGCAATTACACGGACTGGGTCCGTAACCTGAGGATTATCCTCATTGCTGCACAGAAGAATTACGTCCTGGAAGCACCGCTGGGTGCCAGGCCTGCTGCTGATGCAACTGACGACGTTAAGAACGTCTGGCAGAGCAAAGCTGATGACTACTCGATAGTTCAGTGTGCCATGCTTTACGGCTTAGAACCGGGTCTTCAACGACGTTTTGAACGTCATGGAGCATATGAGATGTTCCAGGAGTTGAAGTTAATATTTCAAGCAAATGCCCGGATTGAGAGATATGAAGTCTCCAATAAGTTCTATAGCTGCAAGATGGAGGAGAATAGTTCTGTCAGTGAACACATACTCAAAATGTCTGGGTATAATAATCACTTGATTCAACTGGGAGTTAATCTTCCTGATGATAGTGTCATTGACAGAATTCTTCAATCACTGCCACCAAGCTACAAGAGCTTCGTGATGAACTATAATATGCAAGGGATGGACAAGACTATTCCCGAGCTCTTCGCAATGCTAAAAGCCGCGGAGGTAGAAATCAAGAAGGAGCATCAAGTGTTGATGGTTAACAAGACCACCAGTTTCAAGAAAAAGGGCAAAGGGAAGAAGAAGGGGAACTTCAAGAAGAACAGCAAACAAGTTGCTGCTCAAGAGAAGAAACCCAAGTCTGGACCTAAGCCTGAGACTGAGTGCTTCTACTGCAAGCAGACTGGACACTGGAAGCGGAACTGCCCCAAGTATTTGGCGGATAAGAAGGATGGCAAAGTGAACAAAGGTATATGTGATATACATGTTATTGATGTGTACCTTACTAATGCTCGCAGTAGTACCTGGGTATTTGATACTGGTTCTGTTGCTAATATTTGCAACTCGAAACAGGGACTACGGATTAAGCGAAGATTAGCTAAGGACGAGGTGACGATGCGCGTGGGAAATGGTTCCAAAGTCGATGTGATCGCGGTCGGCACGCTACCTCTACATCTACCATCGGGATTAGTTTTAGACCTAAATAATTGTTATTTGGTGCCAGCGTTGAGCATGAACATTATATCTGGATCTTGTTTGATGCGAGACGGTTATTCATTTAAATCAGAGAATAATGGTTGTTCTATTTATATGAGTAATATCTTTTATGGTCATGCACCCTTGAAGAGTGGTCTATTTTTATTGAATCTCGATAGTAGTGATACACATATTCATAGTGTTGAAACCAAAAGATGCAGAGTTGATAATGATAGTGCAACTTATTTGTGGCACTGCCGTTTAGGTCATATCGGTATAAAGCGCATGAAGAAACTCCATACTGATGGGCTTTTGGAATCACTTGATTATGAATCACTTGGTACTTGCGAACCGTGCCTCATGGGCAAGATGACTAAAACGCCGTTCTCCGGAACTATGGAGCGAGCAACTGATTTGTTGGAAATCATACATACTGATGTTTGTGGTCCAATGAATGTTGAAGCTCGCGGCGGGTATCGTTATTTTCTCACCTTCACAGATGATTTGAGCAGATATGGGTATATCTACTTAATGAAACACAAGTCTGAAACATTTGAAAAGTTCAAAGAATTTCAGAGTGAAGTGGAAAATCATCGTAACAAGAAAATAAAGTTTCTACGATCTGATCGTGGAGGAGAATATTTGAGTTACGAGTTTGGTTTACATTTGAAACAATGCGGAATAGTTTCGCAACTCACGCCACCCGGAACACCACAACGTAATGGTGTGTCCGAACGTCGTAATCGTACTTTACTAGATATGGTGCGATCTATGATGTCTCTTACTGATTTACCGCTATCGTTCTGGGGTTATGCTTTAGAGACGGCCGCATTCACGTTGAATAGGGCACCATCAAAATCCGTTGAGACGACGCCTTATGAACTGTGGTTTGGCAAGAAACCAAAGTTGTCGTTTCTTAAAGTTTGGGGCTGCGACGCTTATGTGAAGAAACTTCAACCAGATAAGCTCGAACCTAAATCGGAGAAATGTGTCTTCATAGGATACCCAAAAGAAACTATTGGGTACACCTTCTATCACAGATCTGAGGGCAAGATTTTCGTTGCTAAAATCGGATCCTTTCTAGAGAAGGAGTTTCTCTCGAAAGAAGTGAGTGGGAGGAAAGTAGAACTTGATGAGGTAACTGTACCTGCTCCCTTATTGGAAGGTAGTTCATCACAAGAACCGGTTCCTGTGACAACTACACCAATTGGTGAGGAAACTAATGATATTGATCATGAAACTTCAGATCAAGTTTCTACTGAACCTCGTAGGTCTACCAGAGTAAGATCCGCACCAGAGTGGTACGGTAATCCTATTCTGGAAGTCATGTTACTTGACCATGATGAACCTACGAACTATGAGGAAGCGATGATGAGCCCAGATTCCGCAAAATGGCTAGAGGCCATGAAATCTGAGATGGGATCCATGTATGAGAACAAAGTATGGACTTTGGTTGACTTGCCCGATGATCGGCAAGCCATTGAGAATAAATGGATCTTTAAGAAGAAGACTGACGCTGACGGTAATGTAACTGTCTATAAAGCTCGACTTGTTGCGAAAGGTTTTCGACAAGTTCAAGGGGTTGACTACGATGAGACCTTCTCACCAGTAGCGATGCTTAAGTCTGTCTGAATCATGTTAGCAATTGCCGCATTTTATGATTATGAAATATGGCAAATGGATGTCAAAACTGCACTCCTGAATGGATTACTGGAAGAAGAGTTGTATATGATGCAACCGGAAGGTTTTGTCGATCCTAAAGGAGCTAACAAAGTGTGCAAGCTCCAGCGATCAATCTATGGTCTGGTGCAAGCCTCTCGGAGTTGGAATAAACGCTTTGATAGTGTGATCAAAGCATATGGTTTTATACAGACTTTTGGAGAAGCCTGTATTTACAAGAAAGTGAGTGGGAGCTCTGTAGCATTTCTAATATTATATGTGGACGACATATTGTTGATTGGAAATGATATAGAATTTCTGGATAGCATAAAAGGATACTTGAATAAAAGTTTTTCAATGAAAGACCCCGGTGAAGCTGCTTACATATTGGGCATCAAGATCTATAGAGATAGATCAAGACGCGTGATTGGACTTTCACAATACACGTACCTTGATAAAGTGTTGAAAAGGTTCAATATGGATCAGGCAAAGAAAGGGTTCTTGCCTGTATTACAAGGTATAAAATTGAGTCAGACTCAATGCCCGACCACTGCAAAAGATAGAGAGAAAATGAAGGGAGTTCCCTATGCTTCAGCCATAGGCTCTATCATGTATGCAATGCTGTGTACCAGACCTGATGTGTGCCTTGCTATTAGTTTGGCAGGGAGGTACCAAAGTAATCCAGGAGTGGATCACCGGACAGCGGTCAAGAACATCCTGAAATACCTGGAAAAGACTAAGGATATGTTTCTCGTATATGGAGGTGACAAAGAGCTAGTCGTAAATGGTTACGTCGATGCAAGCTTTGACACTGATCCGGACGATTCTAAATCGCAAACCGGATACGTATTTTTATTAAACGGTGGAGCTGTAAGTTGGTGCAGTTCTAAACAAAGCGTCGTGGCAGGATCTACATGTGAAGCGGAGTACATAGCTGCTTCGGAAGCAGCAAATGAAGGAGTCTGGATGAAGGAGTTCATTACCGATCTAGGTGTTATACCTAGTGCATCGGGACCAATGAAGATCTTCTGTGACAATACTGGTGCAATTGCCTTGGCAAAGGAATCCAGATTTCACAAGAGGACCAAGCACATCAAGAGACGCTTCAATTCCATCCGGGACCAAGTCCAAGTGGGAGACATAGAGATTTGCAAGATACATACGGATCTGAATGTTGCAGACCCGTTGACTAAGCCTCTCTCACGAGCAAAACATGATCAGCACCAAGACTCCATGGGTGTTAGAATCATTACTATGTAATCTAGATTATTGACTCTAGTGCAAGTGGGAGACTGAAGGAAATATGCCCTAGAGGCAATAATAAAGTTATTATTTATTTCCTCATATCATGATAAATGTTTATTATTCATGCTAGAATTGTATTAACCGGAAACAATGATACATGTGTGAATACATAGACAAACATATAGTCACTAGTATGCCTCTACTTGACTAGCTCGTTTATCAAAGATGGTTATGTTTCCTAGCCATGGACAAAAGAGTTGTCATTTGATTAACGGGATCACATCATTAGGAGAATGATGTGATTGACATGACCCATTCCGTTAGCCTAGCACTTGATCGTTTAGTATGTTGCTATTGCTTTCTTCATGACTTATACATGTTCCTGTAACTATGAGATTATGCAACTCCCGTTTACCGGAGGAACACTTTGTGTGCTACCAAACGTCACAACGTAACTGGGTGATTATAAAGGTGCTCTACAGGTGTCTCCAAAGGTACATGTTGAGTTGGCATAATTCGAGATTAGGTTTTGTCACTCCGATTGTCGGAGAGGTATCTCTGGGCCCTCTCGGTAATACACATCACTTAAGCCTTGCAAGCATTGTAACTAATGAGCTAGTTATGAAATGATGTATTACGGAACGAGTAAAGAGACTTGCCGGTAACGAGATTGAACTAGGTATTGGATACCGACGATCGAATCTCGGGCAAGTAACATACCGATGACAAAGGGAACAACGTATGTTGTTATGCGGTTTGACCGATAAAGATCTTCGTAGAATATGTAGGAACCAATATGGACATCCAGGTTCCACTATTGGTTATTGACCGAGAATAGTTCTAGGTCATGTCTACATAGTTCTCGAACCCGTAGGGTCCGCACGCTTAACGTTACGATGACAGTTTTATTATGAGTTTATAAGTTTTGATGTACCGAAGTTTGTTCGGAGTCCCGGATGTGATCACGGACATGACGAGGAGTCTCGAAATGGTCGAGACATAAAGATTGATATATTGGACGGATATATTTGGATACCGGAAAGGTTCCGGATGAGATTGGGAATATACCGGAGCTCCGGGAGGTTACCGGAACCCCCCGGTAAGTATATGGGCCTTATTGGGCCTTAGTGGAAAGGAGGGAGAAGGAGCAAAGGAGGGGGCGCCCCCCCAAGCCCAATCCGAATTGGGAGGGGGGCCGGCCCCCCTTTCCTTCTTCCCTCCCCTCTCTTCCTTCCCTCTCCTACTCCTAATAGGAAAGGGGGGGCCAAACCTACTTGGAGTAGGATTGCCCCCCCTAGGGCGCGCCTCTCCCCTTGGCCGGCCCCCTCCTCCTCTCCCCCTTTATATACGGGGGAGGGGGGCACCCCTAGAACACACAAGTTGATCTACGGATTGTTCCTTAGCCGCGTGCGGTGCCCCCCTCCACCATATTCCACCTCGGTCATATCGTCGCGGAGTTTAGGCGAAGCCCTGCGCCGGTAGAACATCATCATCGTCACCACGCCGTCATGCTGACGGAACTCATCCCCGACGCTTTGCTGGATTGGAGCCCGGGGAACGTCACCGAGCTGAACGTGTGCTGAACACGGAGGTGCCGTACGTTCGGCGCTTGGATCGGTCGGATCGTGAAGACGTACGACTACATCAACCGCGTTGTCATAACGCTTCCACTTACGGTCTACGAGGGTACGTGGACAACACTCTCCCCTCTCGTTGCTATACCATCACCATGATCTTGCATGTGCGTAGGAATTTTTTGAAATTCACTACGTTCCCCAACAATATGCACGAGTAGAACACAAAGAGTTGTGGACGATAATAGTCATACTGCTTACCAGCATGTCATACTTTGATTCGGCGGTATTGTTGGATGAAGCGGCTCAGACCGACATTACGCGTACGCTTACGTGATACTGGTTCTACCGACGTGCTTTGCGCATAGGTGGCTGGTGAGTGTCTGTTTCTCCAACTTTAGTTGAATCGAGTGTGGCTACGCCCGGTCCTTATTGAAGGTTAAAACAACACACTTGATGAAAAATCGTTGTGGTTTTGATGCGTAGGTAAGAATGGTTCTTGCTAGAAGCCCGTAGCAGCCACGTAAAACTTGCAACAACAAAGTAGAGAACGTCTAACTTGTTTTTGCAGGGCTTGCTGTGATGTGATATGGTCAAGCATGATGTGATATAAATTGTTGTATCAGATGATCATGTTTTGTAACAAAGTTATCGGCAACTGGCAGGAGCCATATGGTTGTCGCTTTATTGTATGCAATGCAATCGCCATGTAATTGTTTTACTTTATCACTAAGCGGTAGCGATAGTCGTAGTAACAATAGTTGGTGAGATGACAAGATGCTACGATGGATATCAAGGTGTCGTGCAGGTGACGTTGGAGATCATGACGATGCTTCGGTGATGGAGATCATGAGCACAAGATGATGATGGCCATATCATGTGACATATTTTGATTGCATGTGATGTTTATCCTTTATGCATCTTATTTTGCTTAGAACGTCGGTAGCATTATAAGATGATCCCTTACTAAATTTTAAGGTGCAAGTGTTCTCCTGAGTATGCACCGTTGCTACAGTTCATCGTGCCAAGACACCACGTGATGATCGGGTGTGATAAGCTCTACGTTCACATACAACGGGTGGAAGCCAGTTTTGCACACACAGAATACTCGGGTTAAACTTGACGAGCCTAGCATATGCAGATATGGCCTCGGAACACTGAGACGAAAAGGTCGAGCGTGAATCATATAGTAGATATGATCAACATAGTGATGTTCACCATTAAAAACTACTCCATCTCACGTGATGATCGGACATGGTTTAGTTGATTTGGATCACGTGATCACTTAGATGATTAGAGGGATGTCTATCTAAGTGGGAGTTCTTAAGTAATATGATTAATTGAATTTTAATTTATCATGAACTTAGTTCCTGATAGTATTTTGCATTATGTTGTTGTAGATCAATGGCCCGTGCTACTGTTCCTTTGAATTTTAATGCGTTCCTAGGAAAGCTAAGTTGAAAGATGATGGCAGCAACTACATAGAATGGGTCCGTAACTTGAGGATTATCCTCATTGCTGCATAGAAGAATTACGTCCTAGAAGCATCGTTATGTGTACCACCGACACCCGCAACTGCAGACATTGTGAATGCCTGGCAGACGTGTGTTGATGACTAACCGATAGTTCAGTGTGCCATGCTTTATAGCTTAGAACCAGGACTTCAACGACGTTTTGAACGTCATGGAGCATATGAGATGTTCCAGGAGTTGAGATTAATATTTCAAGCAAATGCCCGGATTGAGAGATATGAAGTCTCCAATAAGTTCTACAGTTGTAAAATGGAGGAGAATAGTTCTGTCAGTGAACACATACTTAGAATGTCTGGGTACCACAACCACTTGACTCAACTAGGAGTTAATCTTCCTGATGATAGTGTCATTGACAGAGTTCTTCAATCACTGCCACCATGCTACAAAAGCTTCGTGATGAACTATAATATGCAAGGTATGAACAAGACTATTCCCGAGCTGTTCGCGATGCTAAAGGCCGCAGAGGTAGAAATCAAAAAGGAGCATCAAGTGTTGATGATCAATAAGACCATTTGAAAGGATCGATATAGTTGACTAGAGGGGGGGCTGAATAGGCAACTAACATTTTTTATTTTTCTTTATCAAATTTAACTTTGCATCAAAGTAGGTTGTCTAGATATGCAACTAGGTGAGCAACCTATAAGATGCAACAACAAAAAAAACACAAGCTAGCAAGGATAGAACACAATATAGCTTGCACAAGTAAAGAAGAGAGATAACCAAAAGGGGAACCGATGGAGACGAGGATGTGTTACCGAAGTTCCTTCCTTTTGAGGGGAAGTACGTCTCCGTTAGAATGGTGTGGAGGCACAATGCTCCCCAAGAAGCCACTAGGGCCACCGTATTCTCCTCACGCCCTCACACAATGCAATATGCCGTGATTCCACTATTGGTGCCCTTGGAGGCGGCGACCGAACCTTTACAAACAAGGTTGGGGCAATCTCCACAACTTAATTGGAGGCTCCCAACGACACCAGGAAGCTTCACCACAAAGGACTATGGCTCCACGGTGACCTCAACCGTCTAGGGTGCTCAAACACCCAAGAGTAACAAGATCCGCAAGGGATTAGTGGGGGGAATCAAATTTCTCTTGGTCGAAGTGTAGATCTGGGCCTTCTCAACCAATCCCTAGAAAATTAACAAGTTTGATTGGCTAGGGAGAGAGATCGGGCGAAAATGGAGCTCGGAGCAACAATGGAGTTTAGGGATGGAAGAGGCGAGTCTTCTTGGAGAAGAAGACCCCTTTATAGTGGGGGGACACATCCAACCGTTATGCAGCCCGCAGCCTGCATCTGGGCGGTACTACCGTTGCCGGAGCGGTAGTACCGCTGCCACAAAGTACTACCATTGTGGCAAGCAGGCATAGGGAAACCAGGGCTGAGGGAGGATAAGTACACGCACTAGGGCAGTACTACCGCCCTGAGAGCTGTACTACCGCCCATAGGCGGTACTGCCGCTTCCTACAGCCGCTGGAAAACAGGGGAGGGCAGTGAGCAGAGCGGCAGGTGGAGCGGAAGTAGTAGCGGTACAACCGCCGAGAAGCGATACTACCATGCCCTACTGCCATCCCTACTACCGCTCCCTTGCGTGATCTATTACGAAACCCGACACGAAAAATCGAGACCACAACAAGGGCGGTAGTACCAGCGGCACTAACAAGCGGTACTACCGCCGATAGGCGGTACTACCACCCTGTCCGCGGTACTACCGCTTAGTGCACATCACCCCTTGTTTTGCACAACACGGAAACTCCAAAGAAGCAGGAAGAAGGCGAGGGTGCAAGGAGAATGTGAACGTGATGATTCCACCCAAACTCTTTCAAAACGGATCCCCTCTCGATAGTACGGTTATCCCTATGACTCAATTCCACCGAAAAGAAATGAAGGAAAATAATCCATCTAAAGTGAAGTCCTCGAGGGGTAACAATCGCATAGTGCTCTTATATTGGATAACCTGAAAAGCTTAATGCACACAATTAGTCCGCAATTGTATTGTCATCAATCACCAAAACTACTAAGGGATAAATATGTCCTTACAATCAACCCCTTTTTGGTGGATTGATGACAACACGGGATTTGCACAATATAGTAACTATAAATTAAGCAAACCCTCTCCCAACAAAATATAGACAAGCTCCCCCTAGAGGTGTGCACCAAGGAAATTAGCATGAAAGGCTATGTGCACATCTTTAGGATCAAACTCCCCCTATATTTTGTAGACAGGCAACATCCTTGCATATACGAAAAACTACAAGTACATCTAAGCAAGGACAAGCATTAGAGCAATAAATAAGAGCTGGAAATGAAGCATCTCACAAGATAACATAGTACTTGACACTAAAGTAGATAGGATAGGGTAGTTCACATATGTCATACACCATATGGTCTGGCTCACAACCAAAAGAGAGCGGACGGAAAAAACGAACACAACGAACACGAGACACGAACGAACACGAACATGCATACGCAAACACAAGACGCAAAGCAAATCCCTAACTCTCCCCCTTTGGCAGCAAGACACCAAGGGGAAAGGGGCAACAAGATGGTAGTAGATCTCCATGGCATCACTCGACATGCTCCTCCTCGTCCTCAGAGACCTCTGCAGCACGGGGAGAAGAGTGAACTCCGGTGTCCTCCTCGGTGTCAGACCACGGGCAGTGCAGGCCGATCCAAGTCTCCTCATCAGTGATCCGCTCCTCAGAGCCATCTGCAACCTCAAGGGCAGCATGTCTCATAATGGCCTTGTCACGACGACGAGCCATCTTGGCCTCCTTGTGAGCCCTGCACTGGCCCTTGGCCTAAAAGCAGAACAGACGCTTCATCTTCTCCTTGAGTTTCTTCGCCCAAGAGGGCTCCTTAGATGGGGGCACATACTCTGGCCCATCATCATCCCCATCATCTTCATCAGATAAGACAGTCTCCTGCACTGGAGGTGCCGGAGTAGACGCACACCACTTCTCCTTCTAATGCAGCTCTATAGTGTCATGAGAAACCATGTTGTCAGTGACAAGCTCCTCATCTAGAAACTTGGCTGCCCAAGTGTCCTCGATAAGCTGCATAAGATAGGGTCCATAGATGATGCACTTGCGCTCCATGACAGCAGAGTGAAGCTCAGACCACATCACATGTGACACATCCAACACCTGCTAAGAGCCCTGCTGTTCTTGACAGAATAGAAGCATGTCAACAAGGTAAGATTGCACCTGATCCAAGTTGCCAATCCGAGGAAACAGGGTGTTCTTGAAGATCCGATGCATGATGTCTAGAAAGTTCCAGATCTCATAAGTAACCTTCCCAGTCTCAGACAAACTCCTGGTAGAGTAAGGCCAAAGCTTTTCCTTATGAGTAGCGGCAATCTCCTTATGAGGGCGAAACCCAAGTGGGGTCTGGGCACCCTCATCATTGTACGACAAGCTGACCATGAAGTTCTTCCATGGTGCAGACAAACGACGACCATTGGTCATCAAAGATAGAGTACGGGCCTGATCATGCCCAAAGTGAACGGTGGCAAAGAACTGGGCCACGAGCTCGGCATCAAAGTCTTTGTTGAAGGTAATGATCCTCTTGATGTCCAACTCCTCACACCTCTGCAGAGCATTCCCAAAGTAGGGCAGGTCCTTCTCCATGTGTGAGAGATCGATAGACTTGACCTTCACATACAAGTTCTTCTTTTGCTTCAAGACATCGTGGTAGATCGACTGCTAAAACCTGTTCCAGGACGGACGCCTCTGAAGAGCAGGCTCCTGATCCACATGGTAGAGATTGTGCTACCTCTTGGTACAGAACTCCATTGCAGACATCTGATTAGCAGGCTTGCGCCCAGCGGAAGTCTTCGTCGTTGGGACCTTGGCCTTGCGTTTTGGTGGCTCAGACGAGCCACCCGCAGCAGCAGCAGTAGACTCAGTTGCATCTGAAGAGCGATAGCGCTTGGAACCTGTTGCACGATCTGGATTCTTGCGGCGAGCCTGATGCCCAGAGCTACTACCACCTGAAAACACACACACACACAAAAACCACAAGATCAAGAGAAGCATAAGCCAAGGAAAGACAAACACAAAATATGACAATTAGGTAGGGACTTATGGGCATTGGCATCTCGGGGCGGTAGTACAGTGCACCAGAGTGGTAGTACCGCTTATAAGCAGTAGTACCGCTAGGGTAGAGCGGTAGTACCGCTCGGGAGCGGTTGTCAGCGGGCTGACACCTGCCGCGGCAAGATCCGGTACTAGCGGATATGCAAAAGACCATATTTCACTACCTAATCGTCAAACAACCTAGTCTAGCAGTCTCCCAAGTCCTTCCTAGGCCTCGATACAACAACAAAATCGAGGGATGCAACGAGTATAGCCCAAAACCTAGATTCAAGCAATAGAACCAAGGGAGAGAAGAACGGAGGCAATACCGGCATCCATGACACAAGGAGAGGGTGGGGAAGAATCCCACCGGATGGAATTGAGGGAGACGGCCTGGATCCGGCGGCCCGGCGGCAGACCTCCGGTGCTTGGGGAGTGGCCTGATAACCCACAAGTGTAGGGGATCGCAACAACTTTCGAGGGTAAAGTATTCAACCCAAATTTATTGATTCGACACAAGGTGAGCCAAAGAATATTCTTAAGTATTAGCAGTTGAGTTGTCAATTCAACCACACCTAGATAACTTAGTATCTACAGCAAAGTATTTAGTAGCAAAGTGGTATGATAGTAATGGTAATAGTGGAAAAAGTAAAGATAATAGTTTTGTAGTAATTGTAACAGTAGCAACGGAAAAGTAAATAAGCGAAGCACAATATGTGAAAAGCTCGTAGGCATTTGATCAGTGATGGATAATTATGTCAGATGCGATTCCTCATGTAATAGCTATAACATAGGGTGACATAGAACTAGCTCCAGTTCATCAATGTAATGTAGGCATGTATTCCGAATATAGTCATACGTGCTTATGGAAAAGAACTTGCATGACATCTTTTGTCCTACCCTCCCGTGGCAGCGGGGTCCTAGTGGAAACTAAGGGATATTAAGGCCTCCTTTTAATAGAGAACCGGAACAAAGCATTAGCACATAGTGAATACATGAACTCCTCAAACTATGGTCATCACCGAGAAGTATCCCGATTATTGTCACATCGGGGTTGTCGAATCATAACACATAATAGGTGACTATAGACTTGCAAGATAGGATCAAGAACTCACATATATTCATGAAAACATAATAGGTTTAGATCTGAAATCATGGCACTCGGGCCCTAGTGACAAGCAGTAAGCATAGCAAAGTCATAGCAACATCAATCTCAAAACATAGTGGATACTAGGGATCAAACCCTAACAAAACTAACTTGATTACATGGTAAATCTCATCCAACCCATCACCGTCCAGCAAGCCTATGATGGAATTACTCACGCACGACGGTGAGCATCATGAAATTGGTGATGGAGGATGGTTGATGATGACGACGGCGACAAATCCCCCTCTCCGGAGCCCCGAATGGACTCCAAATCAGCCCTCCCGAGAGAGATTAGGGCTTGGCAGCGGCTCCGTATCATAAAACATGATGAAACTTCCTCTCTAATTTTTCTCTCCGTGAAACGGAATATATAGAGTTGGAGTTGAGGTCGGCGGAGCTCCAGGGGGGCCACGAGATAGGGGGCGCGCCCAGGGGGGAGGGCGCGCCCCCCACCCTCGTGGACAGGGTGTGGGTCCCCTGGTCTTCATCTCTTGCCAGTATTTTTTATATTTTCCAAAAGTTATCTCCGTGGATTTTCAGGTCATTCCGAGAACTTTTGTTTTCTGCACAATAAACAACATCATGGCAGTTCTGCTGAAAACAACGTCAGTCCGGGTTAGTTTCATTCAAATCATGCAAGTTAGAGTCCAAAACAAGGGCAAAAGTGTTTGGAAAAGTAGATACGTTGGAGATGTATCATCACCTGAGAGAGGAGAGGACGAGGGGATGGGCAAACTGAATGGGTATGGAGGAGTAAAAACTCCCCCTGCCCGATACATACCCCACACGCCCAGCCCTAAGCGGTAGTACCGCGCGAGGCGCGGTAGTACCGCTGTGGTGCAGATCTGAAATGCAACGCGCCCAGTGAACCACTCCACGGTAGTACCGTGTCGGCAGGGCGGTAGTACTGCTCTGCTGACGCGGTAGTACCGCTCAGGCGCCCCAAAGCAGGAACAAAAGGGGAAAAGGATGGCTTATGCACGACTAGTGAAAAACAGAAAGACCACACAAGACAAGACAAGCCACGACAAACCCGAACACGACCACACCAAAACACAACTACTCCAAAAGAAACACAAGCAACAAGAAACAACACATAGAAAAACTCTCGAGAAGAGAGGGCGGTGGCCGAGGCCACCTATGTTTGAGCAAATGGTATGGCGTCGCGAAGAATTATCCTTGGGCCCATGACCATTACTCGTCTTTGAAGCACAAATACCATAAAAATGGCTAATGTGAAAGACTCGATCAATTTATGCATAATGGGGGGTGGGAGAGTTCATTGAGAGAACAACACTCCCCCTATATCCATGCCTACACCTAAACAAGACATCATGAAGAGTGTGGTGGGGTGTGCAAGAGTTCAAACCACATTGCTCGAATCAATGATATTTAGCTCATGCCTTAACTCATGAAATCTTGCTTCATCCAAGGGCTTTGTGAAAATATCTGCAAGGTTATCATGAGTGTTGACATACTTGAGCTTGATCTCCCCTCGCCTAATGTGATCCCGGATGAAGTGATACCGAATCTCAATATGCTTCGTCTTGAAGTGTTGCACCAGGTTGAGAGAGATCTTGATGGCACTTTCATTGTCACACCAAAGAGGCACTTCGTCACAAGTGACACCGTAATCCTTCAAAGTTTGCCTCATCCATAGAAGTTGAGCACAACAACTACCGGCAGCCACATACTCCGCTTTGGTGGACGAGAGAGACACACAACTTTGCTTCTTAGAAGACCAACTCACTAAGGAGTAACCAAGCAATTGGCACCCTCCGGAGGTGGACTTCCTATCCACTTTGTCTCCCGCCCAATCTGAGTCTGTATAGCCCAAAAGATCAAAGTTGGCTCCTCTTGGGTACCATAGGCCAAAGTTTGGGGTATGAGCCAAATATCGAAAGATTCACTTGACTGCCACAAAGTGGCTTTCCTTAGGTGCGGCTTGAAACCGTGCACAAATTCCCACACTCAACATGATATCCGGTCTAGATGCACAAAGGTAAAGCAAGGATCCAATCATGGAGCGATATACCTTTTGATCAACCGCTTTACCATTGGGATCAATGTCAAGTTAGCATTTGACGGGCATTTGAGTGGAGGCCGGCTTGACATCACTTAGCTTGAATCTCTTGAGCATGTCTTGAGCGTATTTGGCTTGGTTGATGAAGGTTCCTTCTCTTCTTTGCTTGATTTCGAACCCGAGAAAGAACTTAAACTCTCCCATCATGGACATCTTGAACTATGAGGTCATGAGAGTGACAAATTCCTCATTGAAAGCTTTGTTAGGGGAAGTAAAGATAATATCATCAACATATAGTTGGCACACAGACAACTCCCCTTTGACCTTCTTAGTAAAAAGATTGGGGTCGATTTTCCCGATTTCGAACCCACGATCTTGTAACAACTCAGTAAGATGCTCATACCACGCACGTGGGGCTTGTTTAAGGCCATAGAGCACCTTATTGAGTTGGTACACATGATCGGGGAAATAGGGATCCTCGAACCCAGGGGGTTGTTTGACATACACCAACTCATTAATGGGGCCATTAAGAAAAGCACTCTTCACATCCAATTGTTGCAACTTGAAATTATGATGAGAAGCATAAGCAATCAACAAACGAATAGATTCAAGGCGAGCAAGGGGAGCAAAGGTTTCACCATAGTCGATGCCCTCGACTTGGGAGTAGCCTTGTGCCACCAAACGAGCCTTGTTGCGAACAATGATCCCATGAGCATCTTGCTTGTTCTTGAATATCCACTTGGTTCCAATGACATTATGATTCTCGGTTGGCCTTGGCACTAGTTTCCACACTTGGTTGTACTCGAAGTTGTTGAGTTCTTCATGCATGGCATTGAGCCAATCCGGATCCTTGAGCGCCTTATAAACCTTTTGGGGTTCGACACAAGAAACAAACGCGTGATGTTCACAATAGTTTGCTAATTGTCTATGAGTGCTTACCCCCCTTCTTAGGCTTCCAACCACATTCTCCATGAGATGACCTTTGGTAGTGAGCTTGGAAGCGATCTTCGCGGCACGATGCTCTAATTCCTCCTCGGATGTGAAAGAAGGAGGGGTAACTTGATCATCTTGAGCACCGTCTTGAGCTTGTTCTTGATCTTGAGCTTGCTCTTGATCTTGAACTTGCTCAAAAGGGAGAACTTGACCTTGGGCATCGCTTGGTGGTTCACCACCATCTTGAGGTTGATCTTGCCCTTGATCTTGTTCACGAGGTTGAGGGCCTTCACTTTGTTCTTTGAAAGTGTGTGGGTCTTGGTTTAGTGATGGATCCACTTGAGTGGAGCATTGTCCTTCTCCTTCGGCCACAAGGGGTTCCTCAATGGGTAGGATATGACCAACACCCATTCTTCTTATGGCTTGGGGAGGAATTTCATCACCTACATCACAAGTACCACTTTGCTCCACTTGGGAGCCGTTATTCTCGTCAAACTCCATGTTACACGTCTCCTCAGTGAGTCCCGTGGACTTGTTGAGGACACGGTAAGCATGAGAGTTTGTAGAACAACCAACAAATATGCCCTCATGAGCTCTAGCCTCAAATTTAGACAAATGAACACCTTTATTGAGAATGAAACACTTACACCTGAACACCCAGAAGTACTTGAGGTTGGGCTTGTTACCAGTGAGTATTTCATAAGGAGTCTTATTCAAGCCTTTGAGTAGATAGAGCCGATTGGATGCATGACATGCTGTGTTGATGGCTTTGGCCCAAAAGTTGTAAGGCGACTTGAACTCTGCCATCATGGTCCTTGCTGCATCCATCAACATCCGGTTCTTCCTCTCCGCGACACCATTTTGTTGAGGGGTGTAAGGTGTAGCATATTGATGCTTGATCCCCTCATCACCAAGAAACTCATCCAAGGTGTAGTTCTTGAACTCGGTGCCGTTGTCACTCCTTATTGTCAAGATCTTTGCATCATGTTGACGTTGAGTTTCATTTGCAAAGTCGATGATGGTTTGTTGAGTCTCACTCTTCCTCTTGAAGAAATATACCCAAGTATATCTTGAATAGTCATCCACGATCACCAAGCAATACTTTATACCCCAAGACTATCAAAGGATGGAGGCCCAAAGAGGTCCATGTGAAGGAGCTCCAAGGGTCTCTTCGAGTAGATGATAGTCGTGGGAGGGTCAGCCTTCTCGTGTAGCTTTCCTTCGATACAAGCACTGCAAGCACGATCTTTGGCAAAACTAACGTTTGTTAGTCCACGGACATGGTCCCCCTTGAGAAGACTTTGCAAAGATCTCATATTGACGTGGGCTAAACGGCGATGCCAAAGCCACCCCACATCAACTTTAGCCATTAGGCATGTCGCAGTCTTAGTGGGTCGCTCCAAAAAGTTAATCACATAAAGATCATTCTCGACATGCCCAACAAAGGCTACTTTAAGAGTCTTGCTCCACAAGAGGGCCACGATATCAATATCAAAGAATGTGGCAAAGCCCATGAGGGCAAGTTGACAGACGGAAAGTAGATTGTATGCAAGGGACTCAACAAGCATGACTTTCTCGATCGTGAGATCATGAGAAATGACAACCTTGCCAAGACCCAATACCTTAGAAGACGAGGCATCACCCCACTCAACATTGGTGGGCATAGATGGAATCTTTTGCACGTCCACCACCAAGTCCTTGCTTCCGGTCATATGATTTGTAGCTCCACTATCGAACAACCATGATCCCCCACCGGAAGCAAACACCTACAAGAGATCAATGCTTGGTTTTAGGTACCCATTTTGTAGTGGGTTCTTTGATGTTAGTAACAAGGGTCTTAGGAACCCAAATAGACCATTCAATGTACTCATAAGTAGAACCAACAAATTTAGCATAAACATGCCCATCACTAGCACGACACAACACATAAGAAGGGTTAAAGTCGCCAGCTTTGTTGGAAGAGGTGGTATTGCCCTTTTTGACATCACCACCCTTCACATTGTTCTTCTTCTCCTTAGGAGCACCCTCTCCCTCCTTCACAAAAGTTTGCTCGAGAGGGGGAGGTCGTTTGGTCTTGTCGTTCTTCTTCTTGTTCTTGGACTTGGGTGCGAACCCAACTCCCTCCTTGGCCACAACTTCCTTTTGATTGCTCAAAAGGTCATTTAGGTTCTTCTCACCTTGTATGCATGTCACAAGGCCCTTCTCAAGTTGCTCCAACTTAGCATTCTCCTCCACAAGATGCACATGCTCACAACACGGGTTAATAGCATTTGCATTATCAATTAATACCATGTGAGGAAAGGTGGCTTTCTCCTTGGTTAGCTTCACTTGGAGTTGATCATGAGACTCCTTGAGTTTAGCATGAGCACCCTTCAAGACCTTGTGGGCCTTGTCGAGTAAGTCAAACTCCTTCTCGAGTCTAGCATGGTCAACCCCAAATTTAGCCTTCTCGGAATTTAGCTCACGAGATACAACAAGAGCATGATCAAGATCTTTCTTTAATTTAGCATGGTCATCGTTGTGTGACTCCTCAAGAGCCAAACGATGCCCATGCTCTTCCTCAAGAGCATTAGAGAGATCTGATATCTCATCGGCATAGTCACGACTATGACCTTCCATCTTAGAGATGGTTTCTTCATGAGCCTCGATCATGTCATTGGCTTCACCAAGTTGTTCCAAGAGAGCAACGAAGTGCTTCTTGGATTTGCCCTTGAGCTTGCACATAAAAGACTCAAATTCATTCACGTCCTCATTAGACCCCTCACTTTCATCAATGCAATCCGTCAAGGAGGGATTAGTAATGATGGCGGTTTTGATGTTGGGGGTTACCTTGTTGGTGGCTTTAGCCATGAGGCACTTGGCGATGACGTTCTCGTTGGGTGAGTCAAAGAGAGACACCCATGGAGTTGTGGCAATGGCAACGGAGGCCATGGCCATGGCTTCACCATCTTCATCGTCATCATCCTCATGGTATTCTTCTTGAACCACCAACCCTTGAGTAGGAGTCTTTTTGGTGAAGTTGTTCTTGTTGGGGAAGGACTTGGCTTTGTCTTTTCGGATGAGCTTGCCACCATTGTCTTCCCGCTTCTCGTAAGGGCAATCCACAACAAAGTGGCTCACATTGCCACAATTGTAACATGTTCTCACACGTTGCTTGCCCTTGAAGCCACTTGAGTTGTTCTTGTTGAAGTTGGGCCTTGTGTTCCTCTAGCTCCAAAATTGCCTTGAAGCAAGAGCCATGTGCTCATGATAATCATATTTCATATCTTCGGGTTGCTCTCCTCATCTTCCTCTTCTTCCTATTCTTCCACACTAACCTTGGCCTTCAAGGCAAGGTTGGGCTTCTTTGCTCTTTGAGAATGCAACACCGCGTTGTCGGCGGTCTTGTCCAAGATCCTCATTGCTACAAACTCATCCAACACTTTTTGAGGACAAGGTGTGGAAGTCCGGTCTTTGACGGATGACAGAGGACATGGCCTTGTGGTAGGGCATCATGGCCTTGAGGAACTTGCGCTTGATCCAATTGTCATCCGTATCCTTACTCCCATGATCTCGGAGTGAGACCGCGAGAGTGGTCAATCTCCGGGAAAGCACACGAGGTTCTTCATCTTCATTCATTGCAAACTCATCGGCTTCATCTTGCACCACTTCATAGTTGGAGCGTTGAATGCGCTTCCCTTGTAGAGGGAAACTACATGGTGCCATGCTTCCTTGGCCACGGTGAATGGTCGGAGATGTGCAATGTCTTCGGGTGGAATTGCATCTTGAAGGATGAAGAGAGCATTCTCATCGAATTGATTATCCGCGGCTTCTCTTGGGTTGAAGTTGCTTGGGTCATGCGGATAGAAACCTTCTTCAATAATTCTCCAAAGATTAGTGTTAACATGTTTTAAATGACGCTTAAAGCGATAGAGCCAAGCATCAAAATCTTCATTTTTCACAATCTTAGGAGGAGGGCCGGCATGATTTAAATGAGTAGAGGGAATTAGTCCTCCAAAAGTAAGTGGAGGTTCCACATGGGCAAAGATGTCATTGCCATTTTTACCACTAGTAGAAGGACCCTTTTCACTAGTAGCTTCCCCCTTGTTGGAGTTAGCATCTGTCACCTTGTTAGTGGGATCACCCACTTTCATCGGCGAGGTAGATAGTTTAAGCCATTCTAAGAATTTATTAAACATCCTTTCAACCTCGGTTGTCATGGAGGTTTTCAATGTGCCCAAAGCCACATTGAATTCCTCACGAGAGACCGCAGTTCCCCCATCGACCGTAGACGAGATGGGATTCACACCGGAGTGCTCCTCCCCTCCGTCTACGGTGTCAACCATACTCTATGGACGACAAAGTCCTTAAAAAGAGACGAGGCTCTGATACCAATTGAAAGGATCGATATAGTTGACTAGAGGAGGGTGAATAGGCAACTAACAATTTTTAATTTTTCTTTATCAAATTTAACTTTGCATCAAAGTAGGTTGTCTACATATGCAACTAGGTGAGCAACCTATAAGATGCAACAACAAAAACACACAAGCAAGCAAGGATAGAACACAATATAGCTTGCACAAGTAAAGGAGAGAGATAACCAAAAGGGGAACCGATGGAGACGAGGATGTGTTACCGAAGTTCCTTCCTTTGGAAGTACGTCTCCGTTAGAATGGTGTGGAGGCACAATGCTCCCCAAGAAGCCACTAGGGCCACCGTATTCTCCTCGCGCCCTCACACAATGAGAGATGTTGTGATTCCACTATTGGTGCCCTTGGAGGCGGCGACCAAACCTTTACAAACAAGGTTGGGGCAATCTCCACAACTTAATTGGAGGCTCCCAACGACACAATGAACACCACAAAGGACTATGGCTCCACAGTGACCTCAACCATCTAGGGTGCTCAAACACCCAAGAGTAACAAGATCCGCAAGGGATTAGTGGGGGGAATCAAATTTCTCTTGGTGGAAGTGTAGATCGGGGCCTTCTCAACCAATCCCTAGAAAATCAATAAGTTTGATTGGCTAGGGAGAGATCGGGCGAAAATGGATCTTGGAGCAACAATGGATTTTAGGGATGGAAGAGGTGAGTCTTCTTGGATAAGAAGACCCCTTTATATAGTGGGGGACACATCCAACCGTTATGCAGCCCGCAGCCCACATCTGGGCGGTACTACCATTGCTGGAGTGGTAGTACCGCTACCATAGCGGTACTACCATTGTGGCAAGCAGGCATAGGGCAACCAGGGCTGAGGGAGGAGAAGTACACGCACTAGGGTGGTACTATCGCCCATAGGCGGTACTGCCGCTTCCTACAGCCGCTGGAAAACAGGGGATGGTAGTGAGCAGAGCGGCAGGTGGAGCGGAAGTAGGAGCGGTACTACCTCCGAGAAGCGGTACTATCGCGCCCTACTGCCGTCCCTACTACCGCTCCCCTGTGTGGTCTATTACAAAACCCGACACGAAAAATAGAGACCACAGCAGGGGCGGTAGTACCAGCGGGTACTACCGCCGATAGGCTGTTCTACCGCCCTGTTTGTGGTACTTCTGCTTAGTGCACATCACCCCTTGTTTTGCACAACACGGAAACTCCAAAGAAGCAGGAAGAAGGCGAGGGTGCAAGGAGAATGTGAACATGATGATTCCACCCAAACTCTTCTGAAACGGACCCCCTCTTGATAGTACGGTTATCCCTACGACTCAATTCCACTGAAAAGAAAGGAAGGAAAATAATACGTCTAAAATGAAGTCCTCGAGGGGTAACAATCACACAATGCTCTTATATTGGATAACCTGAAAAGCTTAATGCACACGATTAGTCTGCAATCGTATTGTCATCAATCACCAAAACTACTAAGGGATAAATATGCCCTTACACCATTAGTTTCAAGAAAAAGGGCAAAGGGAAGAAAGGGAACTTCAAGAAGAATGGCAAAAGGTTGCTACTCAAGAGAAGAAACCCAAGTCTGGACCTAAGCCTTAAACTGAGTGCTTCTACTGCAAAGGGACTGGTCACTGGAAGCGGAACTGCCCCAAGTATTTGGCGGATAAGAAGGATGGCAAAGTGAAAGGTATATTTGATATACATGTTATTGATGTGTACTTAACTAATGCTCACAGTAGCGCCTGGGTATTTGATACTAGTTCTCATATTTGCAACTCGAAACATGGGCTACAGACTAAGTGTAGATTAGCTAAGTACGAGGTGACGATGCGCGTGGGAAATGGTTCCAAAGTCGATGTGATCACGGTCGGCACACTACCTCTACATCTACGATCGGGATTAGTTTTAGACCTGAATAATTGTTATTTGGTGCCAGCGTTGAGCATGAACATTATATTTGGATCTTGTTTGATGCGAGAGGTTATTCATTTAAATCAGAGAATAATGGTTGTTCTATTTATATGAGTAACATCTTTTATGGTCATGCACCCCTGCTGAGTGGTCTATTTATGTTAAATCTCGATAGTAGTGATACACATATTCATAGTGTTGAAGCCAAAAGATTGAAGTTTAATAATGATAGTGCAACTTATTTGTGGCATTGCCGTTTGGGTCATAGCAATGTAAAGTGCATGAAGAAACTCCATAGTGATGGACTTATGGAATCACTTGATTATGAATCACTTGGTGCTTGCGGACCGTGCCTTATGGGCAAGATGACTAAAACTCCGTTCTCCGGAACAATGGAACGAGCTACTGACTTGTTGGAAATAATACATACCGATGTATGCGGTCCAATGAGTGTTGATGCTCATGGTGGGTATCGTTATTTTCTTACCTTCACAGATGATTTGAGCAGATATGGTTATATCTACATAATGAAGCATAAGTCTGAAACGTTTGAAAAGTTCAAAGAATTTTAGAGTGAAGTGGAAAATCATCGTAACAAGAAAATAGTTTCTACGATCTGATCGTGGAGGAGAATATTTGAGTTACGAGTTTGGTCTTCATTTGAAACAACATGGGATAGTTTCACAATTAACGCCACCTGGAACACCATAGTGAAATGGTGTGTTCGAATGTCGTAACCGTACTTTATTAGATATGGTGCGATCTATGATGCCTCTTACTGATTTACTGCTATTGTTTTGGGGTTATGCTGTAGAGACGGCTGCATTCACTTTAAATAGGGCACCATCAAAATCCGTTGAGACGCCACCTGATGAACTGTGGTTTGGCAAGAAACCAAAGTTGTCGTTTCTTAAAGTTTGGGGCTGCGATGCTTATGTGAAAAATCTTAAACCTGATAAGCTCAAACCCAAATCGGAGAAGTGCGTCTTCATAGGATACCCAAAGGAAACTGTTGGGTATACCTTCTATCACAGATCCAAAGGCAAAATCTTTGTTGCTAAGAATGGATCCTTTCTAGAGAAGGAGTTTCTCTCGAAAGAAGTGAGTGGGAGGAAAGTAGAACTTGATGAGGTAACTATACCTTCTCCCTTATTGGAAAGTAGTTCATCACAGAAATCAGTTCCCGTGATTCCTACACCAATTAGTGAGGAAGCTAATGATGATGATCATGAAGCTTCTGATCAAGTTACTACCGAACCTCGTAGGTCTTCCAGAGTAAGATCCTGATACGTCTCCAACGTATCTATAATTTTTGATTGTTCCATGCTATTATATTATCTGTTTTGGATGTTTAATGGGCTTTATTATACACTTTTATACTATTGTTGGGACTAACCTATTAACCCAAGGCCCAGTGAAAATTGCTCTTTTTTTGCCTATTTCAGTGTTTCGCGGAAAAGGAATATCAAACGGAGTCCAAACGGAATGAAACCTTCGGGAGAGTTATTTTTGGAACAAACGCAATCCAGGAGACTTGGAGTGAATGTCAAGAAAGAAACGAGGCGGCCACGAGGCAGGAGGGCACGCCCAGGGGGTAGGCACACCCCCACCCTCATGGGCCCCTCGTGGCTCCCTTGACCGACTTCTTTCGCCTATATATACTCATATACCCTGAAAACGTCCAAGAGCACCACGAAACCCTATTTCCACTGTCGCAACCTTCTGTACCCGTGAGATCCCATCTCGGGGCCTTTTCCGGCGCTCCGCTGGAGGGGGAATCGATCACTACATCAACACCATAGCCTCTCCGATGAAGTGTGAGTAGTTTACCTCAGACCTTCGGGTCCATAGTTATTAGCTAGATGGATTCTTCTCTCTCTTTGGATCTCAATACAAAGTTCTCCTCGATCTTCTTGGAGATCTATTTGTTGTAATACTTTTTGCGGTGTGTTTGTCGAGATTCGATGAATTGTGGGTTTATGATCAAGATTATCTATGAACAATATTTGAATCTCCTCTGAATTCTTTTATGTATGATTTGTTATCTTTGTAAGTCTCTTCGAATTATCAGTTTGGTTTGGCCTACTAGATTGATCTTTCTTGCAATGGGAGAAGTGCTTAGATTTGGGTTCACTCTTGCGGTGTCCTTTCCCAGTGACAGCAGGGGCAGCAAGGCACATATTGTATTGTTGCCATCGAGGATAAAAACATGGGGTTTATATCATATTGCTTGAGTTTATCCCTCTACATCATGTCATCTTGCCTAATGCGTTACTCTGTTGTTATGAACTTAATACTCTAGATGCATGCTTGATAGTGGTCGATGTGTGTAGTAATAGTAGTATATGCAGAGTCGTTTCGATCTACTTGTCGCAGATGTGATGCCTATATACATGATCATGCCTAGATATTCTCAAAACTATGCACTTTTCTATCAATTGCTCGACAGTAATTTGTTCACCCACTGTAATACTTATGCTATCTTGAGAGAAGCCACTAGTGAAACCTATGGCCCCGGGTCTATTTTCCATCATATAAGTTTCCGATCTATTTTATCTTGCAATCTTTACTTTTCAATCTATATCATAAAAATACCAAAATATTTATGTTATTATCTCTATCAGATCTCACTTTTACAAGTGGCCGTGAAGGGATTGACAACCCCTTTATCGCGTTGGTTGCAAGGTTCTTATTTGTTTGTGCAGTTACTAGGGATTTGAGTGTAGCTTCCTACTGGATTGATACCTTGGTTCTCAAAAACTAAGGGAAATACTTACGCTACTTTGCTGCATCACCCTTTCCTCTTTAAGGGAAAACCAACACATGCTCAAGAGGTAGCAGATCCGCACCAGAGTGGTATGGTAATCCTGTTCTGAAAGTCATGTTACTAGACCATGATGAACCTAGAAACTATGAGGAAGCGATGATGAGCCCAGATTCCGCAAAATGGCTTGAGGCCATGAAATCTGAGATGGGATCCATGTATGAGAACAAAGTGTGGACTTTGGTGGACTTGCCCGATGATCGGCATGCCATAGAAAATAAATGGATCTTTAAGAAGAAGACAAACGCAAATGGTAATGTTACTATTTACAAAGCTCAACTTGTTGCGAAAGGTTTCCGACAAGTTCAAGGAGTTGACTAAGATGAGACTTTCCCACCCGTAGCGATGCTTAAGTCTGTCCAAACCATGTTAGCAATTGCTGCATTTTATGATTATGAAATTTGGCAAATGGATGTCAAAACTGCATTCCTGAATGGATTTCTGGAAGAAGAGTTGTATATGATGCAACCAGAAGGTTTTGTCGATCCAAAGGGTGCTAGCAAAGTGTGCAAGCTCCAGCGATCCATTTATGGACTGGTGCAAGCCTCTCAGAGTTGGAATAAATGCTTTGATAGTGTGATCAAAGCATATGGTTTTATACAGACTTTTGGGGAAGCCTGTATTTATAAGAAAGTGAGTGGGAGCTCTGCAACATTTCTAATCTTATATGTAGATGACATATTGTTGATTGGAAATGATATAGAATTTCTGGATAGCATAAAGGGATACCTGAATAAGAGTTTTTCTATGAAAGACCTTGGAGAAGCTGCTTACATATTGGGCATCAAGATCTATAGAGATAGATCAAGACGCTTAATTGGACTTTCACAAAGCACGTACCTTGATAAAGTTTTGAAGAAGTTAAAAATGGATTAGTCAAAGAAAGGGTTCTTGCCTATGTAACAACATGTGAAGTTGAGTCAGACTCAAAGCCCGACCACCGCAGAAGATAGAGAGAAAATGAACGCCATTCCCTATGCTTCAGCCATACGTTCTATCATGTATGCAATGCTTGTACTAGACCTGATGTATGTATTGCTATAAGCATAGCTGGGAGGTACCAAAGTAGTCCCAGAGTGGAGCACTAGACAACGATCAAGAACATCCTGAAATACCTGAAAAGGACTAAGGATATGTTTCTCGTTTATGGAGGTGAAAAAGAGCTCGTCGTAAATGGTTACGTCGATGCAAGCTTTGACACTAATCCGGATGACTCTAAGTCGCAAACCGGATACACATTTTTATTGAATGGAGGAGCTGTCAGTTGGTGCAGTTCCAAGCAGAGCGTCATGGTGGGATCTACGTGTGAAGCGGAGTACATTACTGCTTCGAAAGCAGCAAATGAAGGAGTTTGGATGAAGGAGTTCATATCCGATCTAGGTGTCATACCTAGTGCATCGGGTCCAATGAAAATCTTTTGTGACAATACTGGTGCAATTGCCTTGGCAAAGGAATCTAGATTTTACAAGAGAACCAAGCACATCAAGAGACGCTTCAATTCCATCTGTCATCAAGTGTCGGAAGGGGACATAGAGATTTGCAAGATACACACGGACCTGAATGTTGCAGACCCGTTGACTAAGCCTCTCTCATGAGCAAAACATGATCAACACCAAAGCTCCATGGGTGTTAGAATCATTACTATGTAATCTAGATTATTGACTCTAGTGCAAGTGGGAGACTGAAGGAAATATGCCCTACATGCAATAATAAAGTTATTATTTATTTCCTTGATTCATGATAAATGTTTATTATTCATGCTAGAATTGTATTAACCGGAAACTTAGTACATGATTGTATACATAGACAAAACATATAGTCCCAAGTATGCTTCTACTTGACTAGCTCGTTAATCAAAAATGGTTATGTTTCCTAACCATAGACATGTGTTGTCATTTGATGAACGGGATCACATCATTAGGAGAATTATGTGATGGACATGACCCATCCGTTAGCTTAGCATTATGATCGTGTTAGTTTCATTGCTACTGCTTTCTTCATAACTTATACAAGTTCCTCAGACTATGAGATTATGCAACTCCCGAATACCGGAGGAACACTTTGTGTGCTACCAAACATCACAACGTAATTGGGTGATTATAAAGGTGCTCTACAGGTGTCTCCGAAGGAGTTTGTTGGGTTGGCATAGATCGAGATTAGGATTTGTCACTCCATGTTCCGGAGAGGTATCTCTGGGCCCTCTCGGTAATACTTGTAACTCCCGGATAATTATGCTACAGTAATCCCAAGTTAGTGGTTCCATGTCATCACATTACTGTTGCTAATCCTCATTTGATCCATGTTACAATTCAAATTCAAAACAAAGTCTAAAGTCAAGATTTAAATTTTTGTCAAGCATGAAAACTAAAATGTTCAAGTTGTTGCATTTAATCTTTGAATAAAATTGGTGAGGAGCCAACATTTTTATAAAATGGTTAACTGCTTGAAAAAAAGTTTCTTTATCAAAAAAAAGGAAAATCGAATACCAAAAAAAAGGGGGGGAAGCCCCCTGTCCTAGTGGGCCTCGGCCCACACGAAAGCAGTCGACCTAGCTCCCCCTCGGTCGCCTTCCACCTCGCTATAGGGGAAGCCGACCGAGCGGGTGCGTGCTCCCGCCGGACCCCGTTGCCGGTAACGACGCGTGAAGGGGTAAGGGCGTCCCTCCGGCGCCTCGGTCCTCCCCCCTGCCCCACTCCCCACTTGCCCCCCCTCTCTCTCTCGCCCACGCGCTCGCTCCGCCCCTCCACTCCTCCAGATCCGCGGCCCGACCGCAGTCGCCGCCGCCCTCCGTCGTTGACGCGGCCACCGGCGGCCCCGCGCCCGTTGACCCCGTCGGAGAGCTCCGTCGGGGTCGATGACATCGACTGGTGGCCTCAGCTGGAGCTGGGAGGCACCGCAGCCGCCGTTCGTCCTTGTCCCCATCTCCGGCCACCGCGGCGTCGCCGTTGCTCCACCAACACCTCTGCTGCTCCTAAGCCACCAAGGGTCTTTCTTGACCGCTCGGTGAGCTCCACTCCGTCCTCTCCCCTCTCATTCCTCGCCTCACCGCGCCCCTAGCCGTAGCTACCGTACTGGTCATAGCGCACCTCCGCCGCCGTACTCGTCGCCGTGTCCACACTCTCTGCCTAGCTCGGACGAGCACGGCATCGTGCTCAGCACGCTCCTAGCAGTCCAATGCCACCTTCCATGGTCCTTGCCGTGCCCCGCAGCGACGAGCGCGAGCACGCCCGAAAGCCACCGCCGCCAAGCTCGACGCCGGCGATGTTTCTGGCCTCCCCGGCATAGTCTAGCAGCACCACTCGACGCATCTCCCTCCTAGCTTTCGAACGCAAGTCATGGCACGCGAAATGGTGAACCGTAGACGATTTCCGACCTCGTCGGCGTTCGGCCGCCGCGCACAAGCTCGCCGGAGCCACTCCGGCAGCTCCGCTGAGCTAGCGCCATGTGGGCCAGCCCCGGGCCACCACCTAGGACACTGCCCCATGGCCCCAGGGGCCCGGTTGGCCTTGTTGACCGAGTCAACGGCTGACTGGGCATCGCCCAGTCACTACCAGTGGGTCCCCCATGGGCCCTGTTGACTAGTCAACTAGTCTGTTGACCGCTGATGCGGCAATGACGCCATGATGGCGTCATATTTCCTTTTCTATCAATTTAGATAGCTAAAGTAATTCCAGAAAATGTTGAAAACTTTGAAAATTCATAGAAAATAAACCGTAACTCGGATGAAAATGTTTTCTATATCAAAGTTGCTCAGGATTTCAAGAAGAATCCAGATATGTGGTCCGTTCGTTTGCCACACGTCCCTAGCATAGCGAACCTGCAAACTTTCCCCTCCGGTTCATTTATCTGACAGACGTCCAGAACCGGGAAAACTTTCCCGGATGTTTCCCCCTTCGCCAGTAATGCCTAGCACTGTGTTAGAACACCTCTAGCCCCACTTATAATCATGTTGTGCATATGTTTGCGTGTATTTACTGTTTCTTCCCCCTCTTCTCTCCGGTAGACCCCGAGACTGCCGCTGATGCCGCCGTGATCAAGTACGTCGACGACGACCCCTTCTTCTTGTCTGAGCAACCAAGCAAGCCCCCCCTTTGATCATCCTGATATCGCCCATTCTATACTCTCATGCTTGCATTAGATTTTGCTACTGTTATTGATTGCTCCTATTCTGATGCATAGCCTGCTTTTGTACCTGCTGTTGTACCTTACATGCTTATCCTAAACTGCTTAGTATAGGTTGGATAGTGATCCATCAGTGACCTCCACCTTGTCCTTATTACCCCTGCTTCATCATCGACGACTCGAGCTACATGATCGATGACCAGAGCCTGACACCGCACATCACATCATGCCCCTTTAGTTGTTCGACTCTGCAGAGCTACTATCGAGTGCCGAGGGTGATCCTTCATAACGCACTCCTGATGATAATTCTGTAGTGTAGCTATTCGGTCGTGGTCATCGAGGGTGATTTCCTCCTTCACCATTCCCGATACGGCTCTGTCGTGCAACCCCTCAAGTGTGAACCTCGAGGGTGGTTCCTCTTACGTTCACCTTGATGATTACATCGAGTGGAATCCTCCGAGGGTGATTCCTTGGGTTTTCCCCTTGATGTTTGGACACACGGTTACCTTGACATTACTTGAGACCTTTGGGAAAGTCGGGCGGGCCCGGAGAGCACCCGCAAGATGGTTACGAGGCACGGCCGGGAAGTCTGGCAGCCCTCGAGTGGGCTGGGCTTGCCCTTGCCGTATTTCCTTGAGACGGGGCGACGGGGTCACCTTATCGTGAGTCTCTGCTCGTCTCCACGAGCTAATAATACACTATGGTTTGGGTATTTGTTCTGAATTGGCCTTTGGCCTTTTTGCACCAACCACCACACGAGAATAGTTATGGGCCTCGGCGTCGTGGTATCAGCCGAAGCTTTGTCAGATGTCCAGTTCAGCAGTGCGGCACGGTCGGATCGTGCTGGCCATCCGAGGCGGTGCTGGTATTCACCCTGCGCACAACGATCCGGAGTGCAACGGGCAATGGGCCCAAACCTCGGAGTGCTTAGGATGTAGACCGGCGGGGACCTCTCTGCTGAGCCTAGGTCGGGCTGCGACGTGTTGATCTTCCGAGGGCGGGCATTGACCCCAGAAAGGTGTGTCCGGCCAGAGTGATCAAGCGTGTTGGGTAACGTGGTGCATCCCTGTAGGGAAGATCTTTATTCGAATACCGTGTCCACGGTAATGGACGTTCAGACTTATATCTTGATCTAATACAACTAGATATGGATGCTTAAGTTATGTGGCTCCGGGATTGCTTTCTCGTAGGGAGTCGAGGAAGGATCTCTGGGCGTTGATACTACAACATGTTTGTTAAATATAAACTGCTATTCTTTACTCTTCTACATGCTGCAAGATGCTTGGAGCTGCGTGAAGATGCTAGTCTTTGATAGGCTAGGCCTTCCCCTCTATTCTGGAATTCTACAGTTCAGTCCACAGATACAACCCTTCCATTTGATACCAATGCATACTTAGTGTAGATCTGATGCTTGCGAGTACTTTGGATGAGTACTCACGGTTGCTTTGCTACCCCTTTTCCCCCTTCCTTCTTCTTTCCGGTTGATGCAACCAGATGGTGGATCCTTGGAGCTAGATGCCACCACCGACAGATACTACTACATGGAGGCCACCAAAGACCAGGAGTAGTTAGGATGTCCCAGGCAGGAGGCCTTGCCTCTTCGATCGTGTTGTTTTGTGCTAGCCTTCTTAAGGCATCCTTGTTTAACTTATGTCTGTACTCAGATATTGTTGCTTCCGCTGACTCTCTTGTGTATCGAGCTATGTATTCGAGCCCTCGAGGCCCCTGGCTTGTAATATAAAGCTTGTATTATTTTATTTGTGTCTAGAGTTGTGTTGTGATATCTTCCCGTGAGTCCCTGATCTTGATCGTACACATTTGCGTGTATGATTAGTGTACGGTCGAATCGGGGGCGCCACAAGTTGGTATCAGAGCCGCCTACCTGTAGGATCCCCCTTTCGATCTCCTTGGCCAAAGTTGAGTCTAGTTTTGAAAAACGGTTTTACTAACATGGCTGTGTGGCTTACAGGCCCACGTCGCCAATTGGGTGGTATTAGGATCTTTTATTCCTCGTCTATACTCTAGGAATCTGATCTCTCTTCTATTCGGGTTAAATGGTTTTGCTAACTCTACCCTAGGTTCTCGTGATCACATCCACCCGGAGATTTGTATCATGCCTCTCTTGAATTGGGAGCCAGGATCTGCTTCACTTTGTCCACGGGCCGCAGAAATCCTTCTATCAAGGGCACCCTGCGTCATCCCCTGCAGATTCCTCGCTCTACTAGTTTTCTCCGACGGTGATGTAGCCTTTGCTATGTCTCGTTGTTGTATCCTTCCATCGCGTGCATGCGTGCCGCCTAGTATGTATAGGATGATTCACTTGTCCGAACTCCTACTAACAATGTGTAATTGGCTCTGTATATGTATAGTAAGTGTTCAAATAGAACTCCTACTTAGTGTTGCGTGCCTAGGAGGGCAGCGCGCTTGGGATGCGGAGGAGCTATTATCGCCCAGCTCCCTAACCTAATGCGGCCGGACCGCAGGGAACCTTAGCATGGGGGGACGTCCTAATCCTTTTGCCGCCGCAAGGCCGGCTAATCGTACGCAGCAGGAGCAAGGGAACTCCCCTGGTTCAGGAAGGCATATGAGTCCGAACGCTATTATGAATGTGCGACCGACACTACACTACGTAGGTACCTGTGCATGCAGGTGAGGCGTCGGTCGGTCCTAGAAACGGCGGCAGCTAGCGAGGAGTTAACGACCGGACGTGCT